>NC_050584.1:495000-727500 GCF_013368585.1 Megalops cyprinoides
GCTTGACTTACTGATTTTGTAATATTTTTTCAGTGATCCCTTTACCAAAACACGCAGTCTGGATCCTACAAAGCTGGACATATTCAAGACAGTGAAAGAAATTTCTGGTAAGACAACAGGCAAAGCTGTCTTGGTCATCAAATTACAGCCAGGTTTTGATTTGAAGTCATATAATCATGAAGTCATGTAAAATTGCTCACGGTGCTGTCATTCTCTTGTTTAAAGGCTTCCTTCTGATTCAGGCCTGGCCATCACAACTAACCTCACTCAGCCCCTTTGAAAATTTGGAAATCATCCGTGGAAGGACCAAACAGCAGTAAGCTACATGTGTTTACGTGAGAGGCTAAAGGAATTCCCCCTTTTTAATATGCTACCAAGACAAGCTCAAATGCATTATTTTGAACAGGTACCATTGTGTCCCATTACCAGCAAGGGTGTTCTGTAAAATGTTTCATATGTATGTTCAGACTAGATCTTGCATCTGCTCATCAATAGGATTACTGTTTATTGCAGTGCCAGGCTGATTGGCTGTTGCAGTACATTGCAGTTGCAGTACATTGCATGTAGTACAGTGCATTAGCAGACAGCCATGTTTGAATCCAAATGACTCAGAAGACAGGAACTTGCTCCAGTTTCTCAGACATTGCAAGGCACTAAATGTAATTAGAAGTCACAATTAAGGGAAAGGAACATAATTACAATGTCAAAGTGATATTGTAACATTGCAATAATATCTTTGCGTAAATATTGTTGCGTATGTTTGCAGGGAGGGTACATGTCTTGACTGAAAAGTACTCTTTCACTTCTGACTGTTCACTCCCAGAGGCACAGCCAGCTTTGCCGCATTGAACCTTCCCATCACCCACTTGGGCCTGCGTTCGCTGAGAGAGATAAGTGATGGTGACGTGGTCATAAAGAACAACCGCCAGCTGTGCTACACCAATAAGGAACACTGGAAGACACTGTTCAAGTCTGTCAAGCAGCAGTCCAAGGTGGAGGGTAACGCAGGCCCCATCACATGTGGTAAGCATAGAAGTGTCCTGAGGTAACATGTGCAATTAGCCTTTACCGCAGTGAGTTGCTTAAAATAAAAAAGTGGAGCAAGAGTACTGTGGCATAAATTGATGTGTTTTCAATATGTGTAATACTGAAATTGAACCAAAAGAAACAGGCTGTTTGGCTGATGTTACATGAAGCAATTTACATGCATCTTAAGTTACAATTTTTGCAAGTAAAACTGAAGTTAAAAAAGTCATATTTAACTAGCAAAATAGATATTGCTTATTTCTAACCCCAAGCTAGTTAGCTAACTTTCCGAAACTGGTTTACAGTGAACAACTGATTTCTCTACAAATAACTTTCTATTTAGTGTAATTTAATGTGGATGTGTTGATATATTATTTACCTCTTGACCACTTGTAAAAACCCTCAAAAAATTCAATGACTGTGATCCCATTCTCCTGAGTCCGCACACTGTATTTTTTCCTCCTCTATCAGTTGAAGATGAATTCATTCTAGATATTTAGATTGGAGTGAACGACCTAGCCAGTTCAAATATATAGTGCTTCTCCAGTGAAAATTGAATACGGCTGTTTGTTTAACCTGAGACTACTAAATCGTATTAAAGATGAACAGTCCATAAACCCCAGTTGTTCTCCCTCTCTGCTCAGCTCTGCAGAACAACACGTGTGATGAGATGTGCACGGAGCAGGGCTGCTGGGGTCCCGGACCCACCATGTGTTTCACTTGTCGGCACTTTGCCCGCAGGGGGCGCTGTGTGAGGGCCTGCAACCTTTTGAATGGGTGAGTAAGGACTCAGCCTCAGCACAGCTCTGGGCAGAACAAATGTCCTGTTTTTCTTAAGTGTTTTTTTCCATCATTAGACAAACCACTTACTGTATGTCTGTGAAAAGTCTGTCTGAGTTCACTTATTACTCACAGTTGTTTTTCAAGAGAAGATATTTCAGATTAAAAATAAGAAAAGAAGATCTTACATTCTAAAGAAGTTATCCATACAATAAAAAAACTGTAAGCACCATGTTCATGTGGAGGTGTTTCGTCAGGAGACATTTCATACTTTTTGTGTTTTGTTTGGAAAGAAAATTTGTAAAACACAGATTATAGTTTAGGGCCACCATACAAATGGACTCAGCAGTGCCTTCCTCAAGGGAAATAGGTTTGGAGATATTAAATCATTGGAATTATATTTAATAGGAAGCCAGTTCACCAGAAACAGCTGGCCCTTATCTGAACCAGCCGACTCTTGTCTCTGAGTTTATAGAGTTAAACTATGAACTCTAAGTTTTGACAACAGTCAGAGGGAAGGTCACGTTAAACCCTAGAAGCACAGAGTCAAACACTGTCTGCTGACTAAACCTCCATGTGTAGCCACTGATATTAAACAACTCGCTGCCTCTTCTCTGTACAGCGGTACAGCAGTACAAGCATGCCTGTAACTGGCTATGAGGTCACCAAGGCCCGGACCTCGGTAATTTTTTTTGAGCTAAAAGTAAAATTTGAAGCTAAATACAACTGGATAAAAAAATCAGTGTTTGAGAACTTCTCCTCCGAGATGAGTGCATTCTTAATTCAGTTTAGAATTGTTATTTAGTGTCCGCTGTGTGTGAGAGTTGGGAGAGAGGGCACGAGCACAGCCTCTTGCATCATCAGCACTTCCACTGACAGCAGCAATTGGAATTTACGCATGTTGGCAGCAGCAGGTGGCATGTATGTGAACTGGCAGCATACCATTCGGTAAGACAAAGCAATGATCGTTATGCCATCTTACAGATGCTGCCAACATGCGTAAATTCCAATGGCATTGTATGAAACATGTTAAATATGCGTACTCTGGCCATGATGAAGACTATTTCATACTTTCATACTAGTAGGCTAGCTAACGTTTCACACAATGCCATTGATTAAAAAACGGCTTATGTAGGTGACGGTATCAACAATAGTAGGCCTACGAAACATTTCAAAGCCAAATTTGGAAATGAATATAAGTGTATAATGATGTTAGCTTGTAATGGTGTTACTCTCAAGCATTTTTCTTTTTTTTTAAGTTAACTAAGGTTGTGGAGATGGGAGGGGGCAATCCCCAAATACAGAACCCACATGAGAGGTTATTCAGTACAGTCCAGTTCAGATGGTGTACCTTACCATTAAAACACAAAAATAATATTTGTTTCTTGTAAATAGCAACAGGTCTCTTTCTATGTATGTAATGTTTATATGTGTAATTTTGATAGTTCAGTTCAGTTGGTGTATGGAGGTATTGTGACATATAATTGGTTCAAACTGTCAGTCCATCGGAGACTGACTTAGAGGCAGGGCACCATTAAGTGGTATGTAATGGCATTGGATATAGTATAATTTTCAGGCCATAAATTGTTATAATGTTTCCTGAATTAGCATGTAAGAATGATGTCATATCAGTGTCATTTACTTCACTTCATTTTGATCAGTGTAGCACAGTTGACTAGAAGAAACAGATGACACTCATACACCGTAAATAAATATTATGCTATATTTACTACTTAAAACATTGATTAATGTGAGCAAAATTATTGTAAGAACACAGACACACTTTTGATAATATTTAGTATCAGGTGGTTGACAGATGTATTATCCTAGATAATGCTATTATTCTGTTCAACAGCTCTGTTGCGATATCACTGTTTTAAGAAAGCAGAATCTGGTAGGACTATATAGATCTATATATGTCTTACCCTGGCTAGAACCTTGGGTCACATATTCCACATAATATAACTCAATCTTTACGTGAAGAGTCTATAGTTAAGGACTGATGACATGGCTCAAGGTAACAGGAAGCAGCTTTGTCTCTCTCCCATCATGTCATGTCTGACAATATGTCCCAGAACTGTGGCAAAATGAGGCTGTGATAGCCCTTTTCAAAAGTGTGCTGCATTGTACTGATGGGGTGGCGCAGGAGATGAGGTAGGGCTGAACCCACCCCTAATCTTACTCTGTGGGTTTATGTGAATTAAAACACTGTTGTCATTGCTGATGATAGTAAGTAACTTGATATTTTTGCAGGGTAAATTTTGCTTTGTGTTGTGAAGTTGAATGAAAGCCACAGAGCTGGCATCATTGAAAGAATGCAGAAAAGATGTTGTGGTGTCAGACATTTCATGTTTGTCTGTTGTTTGTTCATTTTCACAGGGAGCCAAGAGAGTATGTGGTGAACAGCACATGTCTGGAATGTGACCCAGAGTGCAAGCCTCAGAACGGAACTAAGACCTGCACTGGGCTAGTATGTGTCCCTCACATTAGCATCAGTATCCTATGGCTAGTTTGAGTTCAGAAAGTGATCACTGCCTCACACCAGGAGAAGGAAAATTGTTTGTTGTTAATTTACATTCATGGATGATTGATTCCAATTCCTTATTTTGATGCGTTCATTTATCTGTATAATCATTGCAAATTTATAGATTGGTGTACAACGGATGTAATGCTCCATATCTCCTTATCATCACAACCTCTCCTCCCAGCTTGTGGTAGAACTACAGAAGAACAGTTGTAACTGTTCTTCTGTAGTTCTACCACAAGCTAGGAGGAGAGGTTGTGATGATGTGGAGATCTGACCCCTGTCCTCTCTGACCCTAGGGCCCTGATAAATGCACGGAGTGTGCCTTCTTCAAAGATGGCCCACACTGTGTCCACAAGTGCCCACATGGCGTGCCTGGGGAGAGTGATACGGTCATTTGGAAGTATGCTGACAGGGAGAGGGTGTGCCAGCAGTGCCACGGAAACTGCACGCAAGGGTGAGCTCCTTTTACACAGAGGGGAAATATGCTGGAGACTCACCCACATGCATGAGTCTGTGCAGATGAAACGTGTACATAATTGCAGGGGAATTTCCTTGGGAGTAAATGGCCATTATTTGATGACCTCTTGTCACTGTCGGATTGTTGTTTATTGATTATTGTTCTCTCCTTCTATTTAGATGTACTGGACCTGGACTGGCAGGCTGCAATGCTAAAGGGTAAATCTGAAATGTGTATCAGCAGTCACATAATATGATCATACTGTTGTATAAAGAAGTCAGCGAACTTCAGCACTGCTACCAATCATTGCTGTGGATCCCTTATGTGACCATGAATCACCATTACTTTATACCATCCAGTCTGGGACACCATATTCTTGACCATTTCCTCATTAAAGCTTGAAATAAAAAGAGCACACTAAGTTTTTAGTGAGTGTATATATATATATATATATATATATATATATATATATATATATATTACATTTGAGAATTATTTTAAGTATGTGTAAATGTAATGCACAATTTAATTAATGAGTTGACTCATTGAGTTTCTCGTGTGGGCATATGGCAGCTCTCATCTGCCTTCAATTGCGGCGGGCATCGTGGGTGGGATGCTGGCCTTCGTCATCATCTCCCTCGCCATCTTTGTACTTCTGAGGAGACGTCACATTAGGAGGAAGAGAACTCTGCGAAGGCTGCTGCAGGAGAGAGAGGTGAGACACGCACGGGGATGACTACAATGCTGTGACATCAGGACATCTTTAATCAATGACAAAGAACTGTCTGTGGAGGTAGAGCCGATTCTCACCAAATTCTGATCATTTCTTTGGATTGGCCTCAGAGGAATACCTACAGCATTGTACATAATCACAGGGTTTTAGCTGAATAGGGATGGTGAATTGACTAGACTTCTTAGGTTGGTAAGCTAAGTTATGATGGGTTAATTAGCCTCTGCAACATCATAATACTATATTCTGCTACACAATGTTGTCTGGGCCCTTACAGCTGGTCGAACCCCTCACTCCCAGTGGAGAGGCACCCAACCAGGCACTGCTCCGGATACTGAAGGAGACTGAATTCAAAAAGATCAAGGTGCTAGGCTCAGGGGCCTTTGGCACTGTGTACAAGGTAAGCACTTTCATGTAGGCCGGCATCTTCCTGTGGTATGAACTGCTCAAGTTAGAGCTCAAATTAGAGAGCATTCATCTATCTCTAGAAACTGTCCATTCATATGAGTGAACATTTACGTTCATTTTCTGTAGAATACAATCTATTCAAGCAAAGGTTGAGTAAGAGCTTTTAAGTCAGCAGATTTGTGCTATCAGCTTTCACTGATGTTTCTGTAAGAAAGTATGGCTGAGCCATAAATAATTACCATACACATTTAATAAGGGGTGTGTTCTCCTACAGGGCTTGTGGGTTCCAGAGGGGGAGGATGTGAAGATCCCTGTTGCTATTAAGGTCTTGAGAGAGGCCACATCCCCTAAAGCCAACAAGGAGATTTTGGATGTGAGTCTGTCATCGTATAAAGCTGTAGTTCATCTACAATGACAAATTAACTGTACATTGATTGTACACTGGTTGCACTTTATTGTGTTGAAATGAAAGCTTTTTACCCCAAGGAATGTAATCATTCCTAGTTGAAGATATAAATTATTAAAATATGCGGCTGTGACCGTGACTGTCTGCACCTGTGCACACAGTTGAAGAATGTTCTTTTTTCCAATGAGGGAAGTCTGATTGATTCAAGGTTAAAAGCTTCTAGTTCTCCGGCTTCCTGTTCTAGCCTGCACCACTTACTGAGTCTGAACAATCCTCTGACACTGATATTTTTTTACCCCAAATCGACACATCCCTCCAGGACAATTGCACATTATTTTCCTTTATTCTTGTCTTTCAGAGGACATCTGTGTTGCATTTGCATTCAAATCAGCATTATATGTATTAAGAAATTAACAGACTTCTCTATACAAAATGGTATAAAACTGCTACAAAAATGTGGCTTCATTACAGTATCCATGCAGTTCTCCCTCAGTGCATTTGTGAACATCCATGGCTGTTTGTCCTATCATCTTCAATACCTTTTGTATTGATCTGCCTTTTTATAGTTCCTTAGGATTTTCATTTTCCTCCCCAAAGACTTTGTCCGCAATAATAATTATAATTTTCAATCAAATCATCAATCAATAAAATGCCTGAAAGTGTTACAATTATTCTATTCACAATAACTCCTCTATATGAAAGTATATCAAATTTCATTCTTTGGTGTTGTGTTTGTTTAAGCTTTTGATAGCACACATCTTCCATGTGCTTTGGGAAGTCATTGTTTGGTGTCCTTTGGAAAAGCAATAGAGGTTAATGACCTTTATGAATGACTTGATTGAATGATTGACTGTATTTTTTGTGGAACACTCTTTATCAAATGAAACACTGTTGTGGTCCCTGACTTTGTGCTGGTGTTTCCATGTTTGAGTTTAATGACACCAGTAGCAACCAGGCTCTGCTATACTACAGGATGAAACACAATAACCTCAAGTCAGAATCATTTGGCAAACAGATGTGTGTCTGTACACAACAGAAATTACAGAAATTTATTCATAAGCATTACTGTACAGAATAGAGTTTTGAGTGTTTTGAGTTTTCTTGTAATATAGCAAAAAGGTTGTCCAGCACAGGTGGAAACTTTCTCCTTATTGAGACATGTTTGTTTATACTGCTCATTAGAACAAAAAATTGTGCTTTGTACTCTGGCTCTGGTAAAGGAGAGGCAGGCCCGTATCAATGTCTGACATGTAATGTATAGGCTGAATTATCATAGGCCACCATGTTTTTGTAACTTAAACTCATAATATTGTAAAGAGTTGCATTTTGCCATTCTGTTTTGTTAAAAGATGTTAGGGAGGAAATCATTTCTTTGGAAGAGGACATGTCTTTCTTTGATTTATTCAGGGGAGAACTTTGATTGTATCTCTATTCCTTAGACCCCTGCTGTTAGCCATGTGAACACACTCCTAGTTTCCAACCATTCTGCCTCCTAAACCTACTGATACCTTGTGATTACAGATGGAAGTGTTTGTCATTCTTGCTGTAGATTGAAAGCTCCATTGAGCTTTATGTTTTCACATGTCCTCCTACCCTCTGACCCCCCCCCACTTTACCCCCCTCTTGCAGGAGGCCTATGTGATGGCCAGTGTGGACAACCCCCATGTGTGTCGTCTCCTGGGCATCTGTCTGACCTCCACTGTCCAGCTCATCACCCAGCTCATGCCATTTGGCTGTCTGCTGGACTACATCAAGGAGAACAAAGACAATATTGGCTCACAGTACCTGCTAAATTGGTGCGTGCAGATTGCCAAGGTGAGGATTACTCTTGTGAACAGAGCAATCTACATCTGTGTCCACAGTCATCCTGGGATGGAACTTTAAAATCATGCAAATTCCTGTTAAGTTCAGTGTGTTCTTTCTGTAGTAGCACACGTGGCTCCAGTTTCCCTGTGCATTGCAGACCTTTCTGTTTTCACATCAGTATCAATTTGTCAAAATCCACAACAAAGAGACCTTCCAGCATGTGTCTGACCATTTCCTCATGGATACGTAAAAAGGGGCTCACTCTTGTATCCCAAGGACAGACTGTCCGACTATCCACTCTTTCCTCCTTCCAGTGGTATACGGGCTCCCTTTTTGCAGTGCATCACACTTTTACAGTCATTTGTGTGAACCTTGCCTCTGGCTGTTCTCTGCAGACAAGAATGATATGAGCTTCAAAAGGATTAAAGCCTGATTATACAACTCGCTGAAAGTCAAACAATATGAGCTGCTTTATCCCCTTGCTCTAGATCTGATTTTTTTTAAACAGATGCCTTCTCTGAAATTCATCCTCCAGCCATAGGCTCAGATCGGGGTTCATCTTGATACCACATAGACTTTCTATTGTTTTGCAAGTAGTAGAGACACATGCTTATTGACAGGAAATTCAAATCAGCAAAGGTTCATGTTTATGTTCAAAAGAATCCAAATTATTTGTCAGTTACATTAATAAGCATTCACAGCATGATTGGGTTTAGGAAGGGGAAAAATTAATTAAGTCCTGTGGGGAATTGAATATAAAAAGTATTGTGCTGTTTGTTCTCTTTCATGAATCACTAGAGAAGGAATTGCATTTTCCATCTTGTGTATTTTGTAGAATCATTATTATGTATAGGACATTAATTTGTATATTGTCAGTAAGTGTAGCGGTTTCACACCTATCACAGAAGGTGGTTTAGTTTTCCCACTAAACCTTACATACATAAACAATGTAATACATAAAAACATGATCACCAATACAGTATAGTGATCCATGAACTGTTTAGTAAGTAACATTGACCAGACCCAGGAATTTCAAGATGACATTTTGCTTCAGAGAAGGCTTACGTAAAAGTAACCTTTCACATTTTTATCATATTATTGTTCATTTGGAGCAATGTCACACACAGGGTTATGGTGTCACACTCACATTCCTTTTGAATATTGTATGGCTTGGATGCCAATAAAAACTATAAGGAGTGTTTATTACTTATGTACAGCATGAAGTAATGCAGAATTTTAATTAAATGTACAAATATGGATGTTGTTCCAAACCAAGCTGCTCAAACAATAGTGCTGATTAGTTTGTTATGGATTCTCTGTCAATCCTTATCACTGTTTGACCTTTGCTGTTGGTCTAATTAGGCCGGATTGGTTAATGTGTATGCCATATGTGCTTAATTGACCAAGGAAATTGCAACAGACACATTTTAAGCATAATGCAAATCTCTTTCAAGATGCCTGTCTGTTCATGTCATTCTTTTCTATAGGCGTCTGTTAATTTATAACCACAATCACATTAGGAACTCTTGTTCTATAAGTCAGGCATGCAGTCATTAGTCAGTAAGGTGGACCATTGTGTGAGTTTATGCAGGAAGTGTGCATTGGGTGAAATTTGAAGTCGTATCCTGTCCCTAGGGAATGAACTACCTGGAGGAGCGACACTTGGTTCACCGTGACCTGGCAGCCAGGAACGTGCTGGTGAAGACCCCTCAGCATGTAAAAATCACTGACTTTGGCCTGGCCAAGCTCCTCAGTGCAGATGAGAAGGAATACCATGCTGAAGGAGGGAAGGTTAGCCAAACCATTCTCACACAAAAGCTGCCCCAGCAGAATAACATGAGCAAATTATCTTTCTTAAACCCAGTGCTGACAGCAGACTCCCCAGGGGTTAGAATTAATACCCTTTCTTGAAAGGTATTAAGAAAGTAAATATCCTTTGTAACAGAAGGTCTATTGTTAATTAGTATTATTTCATTCTTAACTCAGGAACAACATAGCTGTCCAGGAAACATATTTAGCCTGGTATCCTGCTGAATAGCAACAGAAAATCAAGAAAAGTGTGTGATTTTGTGTTCATATGATTTCATTCTCCATCCTGGAGGCAACTCAACCAATTTAATATAAAATGCATTGTAAACAGACTCCCGATGCCACCTTCCCACAAGTGGACCTTGTCTGAGATTCTTTACAAGCATGAAGCTCACTGAGGACTGACTAGCATGAGCCTTCTTTCCCCAGGTTCCAATCAAGTGGATGGCCCTGGAGTCCATTCTGCATCGGACATACACTCACCAGAGTGATGTGTGGAGCTATGGTAGGTCATTGAGAGTCCTCCAGCTGATTGTAACATTGCTGCAACCTCTCACCCACAGTTTCAGTAAACCATTTTGTGGGTCAGACAGACTCTCTCGGGGTCCATGAATTGTTTTTTTTTTCTTTTTCTATGTTGCCAATATGTTATGTTAGCAACAGATCATGCATCAGCATAAAACTTTTTCTACATTAACGGGTTTTTATTAGGATTTATGGTGAGAAAGCAGATCTTAAAAGCTGAGATATTTGAAGCTGAGATATTTGAACACTAAAATCCAAATCCCCCAAAATGAAGCAATGGGCTAAAATGAATACTTGATCAGTGCTTGATCAAGGACTGTCTGTTTGGCTCTTATCTGAATGTGCGGAGGCCCAAGGAGCAAGCGCACAGATTTACAGTTTGTGACTGAAGCCCTCCTTCTCTTGTTCTCTGAGGAGCTCAAAAACACCCACACACTCCAGTCAGCTAGGTCTCCTTTCCCCACCAGCTCTGCATAGTAAACCCTCAGCCAAACAGTAACAAGAGTAGCAGAGCCTGGCCCCATACACCAGCCCCCTTTCCCTTTTTATCCTTCCAAACAAGTCACCGCATCCAGCTCTGACAAGCACCTGGGAGCCTTCATTATAATATATGTGGCCAAACCGTTATGCATAGGCTTGCCTGGATTTAGGATTCCCTGAATCAGATGAACATTGATGGATAAATTAAATAAAAACTTTGACCAATATGCTAATAAAATACCCATTGGCATTTTAGGTTTCATTTGAGAAAGCAGCCCTCTATCAGGCAAACTTTCACTAGTACCATATGTAAAGTTAATGATACCCAGGGATGGTTTTCAGTAATTGCTCTAATGACAGTGTCTCAAACCATACCTTCAGATAACACAGTCCCAATGAGTAATTCTAAATGTGTGAGTTCCCACCACCTGCTGTGCACTAATGTGTAGGTTTTCTACTCTGTGTCTCTGTTGGTTGCATACATCTCACAAACAACTGAGAAAGTGTTGAGTGGATGGGGCCTATACCACCTGACCTGATAATATGTGGAATGCATTAGAACCAACCATCTCATACTTGATTTGATGCTAGAACGAGGATCACACTGGCTTTTACGGTTTTGTCATTTGGAACCCAACAGTATTGACATGGGGTTTGTTACACAAGTAAGATATGATGACACACTGTGACTCACACCCTCAGTGAATGGCATCGCGTATATTCACCAGCATTCAGTAATTGCCCCTCAGTTCTCCCATACCCCCTGTCATCAAAAGGACAGTTTGACATCTGAGGAATCTCGAGGGCTTCCATGATCTCCATGTGTCTCACATAGCTGTCAAGAACAGGCTCGGAAACAGCAGGAAATCCCTTTGACTGACACTCACTACCAAATCCCTTTTCCTTCTTGCAGGTGTGACAGTTTGGGAGCTGATGACCTTTGGGTCCAAGCCCTATGATGGCATCCCAGCCAGCGAGATTGCGGGGATCCTGGAGAAAGGGGAGCGCCTGCCTCAGCCGCCCATCTGTACCATAGACGTTTACATGATCATGGTCAAGTGTGAGTCTGCCATCACTCCTTGCTGTGTTTTCTTGTAACATTGAGCCAGGTTATTTGAGTCTGTCCACTGGAGGGATGCAATTTCAGCCACAGAATATGGGTCAGTCATGTGTTGTGTGCTAGATTACAAGTACCTGAATCTGAGTCATAACTCCCAGCAGCTCCTCAAGTGGAAGTGTGATTATCTCTTCGTTCCTGATTGACTATCCCCTAGGCTGGATGATTGATGCAGACAGCAGACCACGCTTCAGGGAACTCATCGGTGAATTTTCTAAGATGGCACGGGATCCTTCACGCTACCTGGTAATTCAGGTAGCTGACACTATTTCGATTCCTCAGGCCCTGCATGCTTGGTACTGTCTCAGAGGACAGGTCCCATTTGATATACTATACTAAGCTACTCAGCACTGACTCTGACACTGATGCCAGTGTCAGCAGATAGAACTCAAAATGCTCCTCATACTCCACTTGTGGTCAGTGTAATACATCCAATTCAGACAAATTGTATAGAAAGCAGTACGTGGGTTAGTCATTACAGACCAAAGCGCCTCTGCTGATTAGCAGTTTTTGCACCTACAGGGTGACGAACGCATGCACCTCCCTAGCCCGAGTGACTCCAAGTTCTACCGCACACTGATCAGCGACGAAGACATGGAGGATGTGGTGGATGCGGATGAGTACCTGGTGCCCTACAATGGGTTCTTCAACAGTCCCAGCGCCTCCCGCACACAGCTATTCGGCTCCACGGTAACTGTGCCTGCGACCTCACAGTGCAAAAGCAGTTGTATTAGCTGATGGAACACATGAAGAGAGGGCATTTATTGTGTAACCACCTGCTGAATTTGTGCGCCATAACTGTAACCTGAGAGTCAGTCAATGTTGTACATTTTCACCATGCACCTATGCCTCTAAGATCAACCATCCTGAGATTCTAATCATGTAGCGCTGCCAAAAGTTGTTCTGTGGTCTATACTTTGCAGCCAAAAGCTACTGGGGCAAATATGAAGACCTCAAATGCTGCATATGAGGTGACTCAGTTTGTCTGCACATGAGGTCTAAGGTGTTAGCATCAGGCAAAATGTATTACTTTGATATTTAATAAATAAGACCCTCAGACTCTCACATACTCATTAGTGTGTAGTTTGTGTGGTGCTCAAACAGTACATTAAATTACTAGTCTCATTAAATGACCGGACTCACCACAGAGTACACTTGTGTAGGGCAGAGGGACAAAAGGAGAAGGTGACCAGCATTACAGCAGAAGTGCAGGGATCCTCAGGTTTCAATTCAAGTAAAAATAACAGGTCATGTATGTATTGCCAGGCCTTAATGGAAGTGTTCAGAGACGTTCCTGTCCCCTTGTCAAGGACCATTCCGTGTCATGTGATACTGTGTCTCTCAGTATACCCTGTATCTTCACCTGCTGACCATGTGTGAGTGAGACAGGCTCAGCGCCAGGAGAAAATACAGAGGGTTCAATTGCAACCCACGGGGGTGCACAAGAAGTCATAAATACTATGTAGATCTCAGGATATAAGGAGACAACTGGGGGTGCACTGAGGCCTGTCTGGGGGTGCAGTGCACCCCTAAGCACCCCCGTGGCGCCACGCCTGGAGTGAGAGGTCTGTCTCAACACATGGTCACTGCTGTGGATCCTGCAACAAAGCCAGCCTGTTGTCTGTACTTTGGGAAAGAGGGCAGGAGGTAGTCCTTTGGTGGGGGTTTGTTTTGGCTGTGTCCTGTTTCGAGGCTGCTTCCTCAATGCATATTACAGCAGTCCACGAACGTGTGTGTGTGTGTGTGTGTGTGAGTGTATGTGTATGTGTATGTGTATGTGTGTGTGCGTGTGTGTGTGTGTGTGTGTGTGTGTGTGTATGTAAGTGTGTGTGGTTGTGAGTGTGTGTCTACATGTTGCCAACGAAGAAGAGGGGAAAACCTCGAAGGAGGGGGAAAGAAGGACCTGGCACAGACTCGATAGAGATGAGTGACAAGACTGTGGGTGTGATGCCCTCTTCTAATTTCTGTGTCTACAATTTAGCTACCAGAAGCCCCCCTCCACGCACACAAGTGTGCTTCTCAGCTCAAGTGCCAGTTAATTCATTTCCATCTTTCTCATGGCATTTTGATGTTCGAAATAACTCCACAGACTTGCCCCATCATCTCCTGGCTAAGACAGTAAAAGTAGCATTTCAAAACCTTTCAAAGTGTGATTACCTTTACAGACCTGTGCTACACCATTCCTACTGGAGACTTGACCTAGACAAGACCTCTGCTTATGTAATTTCCCTGGTCCTCTTTTGTTTCATCCTCTTAAGGTCTTGGGCATGCTGGCACTAGAAAGTGCTTTTCAAACTTTTTACTGCCTTCTTTTTTGTTTTTAAAAAGAGCTAAAGCTCTTTTATACTTTGCCTGTTCATGAAATGCTCTTTTGTTAGGATGAAAAATATGGTTGTAAAAGTATTATTGCATTAAAAACATAAGGTATCTGTGAAAATTGCATTTATGGTAGTATATTTAAAGTGTCCCTTTTAAAATTAAATACAAATGCTGCTTGTACCAGCATAGTTGTTAATACTTGTGTGGTGGGTAAAATGTCTGAGTGAAGTGACCAATGTCCTGTGTGTGGGGTCCATTGCGGCTGATCTTGACACAGACTCTCTTGTCTGTTTGCAGAGCCTGAACAGCAGCATTGGAGCCTGCCACAATAGGAATGGGGTGAGAAATGGGACCTGTGTGTGTGTGTGTGTGTGTGTGTGTTGTGTTTGTTTTGGGTTTTTTGGGGTGGGGCAGGGTAGGTGAGTTTTGCCATACAGCTATGAATGTAAGCTCCACATAATAGAATCTGTGTTATCAGAGCCTGCTTTTGGCTGACATTGTCTTTTGTTTTACACAGTATCGACACCCAATGAGAGAGAACAGTTTGATCCTGCGTTACATCACAGACCCCACGGATGGGTCTTTGGAGAGGTGCTTCCAGCCCATTCCAGGTAAAATGCCACTGCCTTCCTCTTGTGTTCCAGAAGGTTCAAATGATCCTTCCTCTTTTGCAGCGTTGATTTACTTTCACATTTGTGTTTTTCATTTCTCTACCTAAGGTAGCTACTAAAGGTAGCTAATAAAATGGTCCTTAAAGGGTATGGTTCTCTTCCTCTGCTTTAAATATCAGCATCAGAGTGTGACACTTCTGAGACACCTATTGGACAGAAACGGTAATGCAGGCGTAGTGTAATGCAGTAACACAATGCCATGTGTCTTAGGTAAACATCTTTAGATGCTTGTCATGTGCTGGGATCTAGCCTCCCTGTGGTGTAGTGGCATGCCTGTATGCAACAGGCCGTATTCTTGGGTATTTCACTGTACACATTTTGCACAGAATGTCATACTTTCCAACAAACATCTTGTGTTGGAAAGTTAGATGAAATGGACACACCAAGGACATGCAGTAATTTTAATACATAAATTGCACAAAGAACAAATGTAAGTTGTGAGAAGATACAATTGTACAAAGACAAGAGAGCCTATCTATGGGAGTCTGTCAAGGGAGGCCATAGGCTGTTACATCTAAATCCCACACCGCTGTTATTAATTACAATAATGAACTATGTGCTTGTTTTCCCATCCAATTTATTTGGAAGTGTTACTTCAGGGCACATGTTGGCATATTCCTGTTGTGTATGCTGTGATGCATGTGCATGTTGGGCCAGGGGCATATTTGTGGTCTCTGCCTTGAGCACTAAACACCGGTTCTTGTTCATGTGCGGATGATGGTTTCCTTGTTTGTGTAATCTTTAGCTGAATCCCCTTCATACTTTACTCTGGGAGTCACTCTGGATAAGAGCATCTTCTAGACATCAAAAATGAAAAAGTAGCATCATCTTGTATGGCATTTGGATAAGAGCATCTGCCAAGAGACAAAACAGAAATATCTGTAAAAGACTGACAGCTCTCTGGATGGTGAGGATGGGTGCAGAGAAGCATATCACAAAAACAACTGTGTAATTACATGTTATTAGTATAACGATTCTTAATTATTATTTTATTATCAAATCATGACCTGAATCACTCACTACAAATTTACTTTTTTGTGTAAATATCATGTGTTAGCTACTGTAACCAAACAAGCATGAGTCCTGCTCACTGTACTGATAGGTAATTCTGGACATTGATATTGGTGTGTTACAGAGTATGTAAACCAGAATGGGACCTCGGCGTCAGATGTGATGAATCCGAACTATCAGGAGCCAGACCAGCCCCGCCCTGAACCCTTCTCTTCTACTGGAGAGCTTGGCGAGAATGAGGCCACACACACTAACTCTTTCAATGGTGTGCCAGAAGGCCTCCAGTACCTGAACATAGACCAGCCCACTGCTCCCTGTGGTCATGACCAGCAGAGGTACAGACTGCAGACCAGCCTGGACAACCCTGACTACCAGCAGGACTTCTTCCCTGTTGCGAAGCCCCAGTCCAACGGCCATTTCCTCCAAGCTGCTGAGAACGTTGAGTACCTGGGCCTTACTGCCACTGTGCCAGCCGAGGTCCATTAGGGTCCAGCCTTGCCTGGGCAGAGAACAGGAGCACTTCAGAGCTGACTGAGATGCTGTCTGAGTTATTGGGTGTCTGTGGCCCTTGAGGCTACAAGGAGTCTGACATGGGGACGAGGGGAGAGATGACACTGACTGCTTTGACCTTTATTAACCCTTGCTTGCAGCCGTGTAGACCCAGTGACTTAATGGCCATAAGGGAAACCAGTAACCAGAAAATCACCTCTGACCCTGGACTTTTGCATCAAATTTCTTCTTTTGTCTCATTTTATTTGCTGAACTCTGGATGGCACCCTCTGAAGACATGTAGGACTTTGAAAATAGCTTTGGCTCCTTAATTTCAAACAGGAGTTGTAGGCATTGTCTCTTTAAGTAATGCCAGTTTTATGGGACAACAGAGCTTTGGCTCAGACTTGGAAAGGTCAGCTTCTATAAATCAGCCACCTCACAATCACTCACGAAGACTACAAATGGAGCAGTATTTTTTCTGACCACGTTTGTTTTGATGTCTGTCTTTGTGCTGTTCTGTTACCTTACCACAAAATGTGAGTGGGGAGAAAATGATGGAGGGGAAGACTGGACAAACAGAAAGGCAATACAGAGTTGCCACGGTGTCTTTGCCCCTGGTTTTGTGGTAGACCTCACTTTTGTCTACTTACTGGAAGCATTGATTGTAAAGACAGGTATATATGTTGAATATATATGTTCTATTGAAAGACTCCTCTGTTAATGGTAATAAGTGTTACTGTGGTACAGCAGAATATATTGATGAACTTATTGTGTCGAAATAGGTACAAGGATATTTGTTTGCGCTTTTAAATGTTTTGGGACCAAATTTCTCTGTACATTTAGGTATTATAAGGTATCCCAAATCCAGCCATGGAATGTAATATGTTTTCCTGAAACTTGGATGGATTACCTTCTTCCATTTGGTGGACATTTGATACCATAATCTAGGCAATGACATGAGGCGAGATTATCTGAGGAGGAATGAAGTATTTTTCTGTTACATGTTAGAGTTGACCACTTTTAAAATGATATTGCAATGTTTTAGATGTTCTGACCAGTGTCTAATCCCTATCTCACTTTCCTGTTGGACAGTTTTCATCCACCTACTCTGTTTCATTTTGAAGTATTATTTTCTTAATGTGCCCTCTTACCTGTCATACACTTTATTGTAATTTTTAATGACCAAAATCATTCCATTTATGATAATCCTGACTACAGAATTTTTGTGTTTTAATATGAAGTTGGTAATATTCAATTGCAAAATGTACAGGAAGATATTACTGTGAAAGAGATACATACAGAAGAGAAGGTGGGAGGCAGTGTCAGGATGTTTCAAAAATCACTTGGATCACCGTAGAACTTCTGTAAAAATGCATTCATTCATTCAATAATCAGAAATTATTGCGACAGTGTAAACTTACATTATCAAATTAAATTAAAGTGAGTTCTCAGGTGCTAGATAAAAAAAGAAGGAAACAATGAATCTGCTGTTTCAATAGGCTGCCCCTTTCCTTACATTCTAGTCATATTGGGTCATGCTCTTTAGGTATTGGTGTAAGCGCTGAATATATACATATATATATATATATATATATATATAAATATGCAAAGCATGACTGTTGCAGCTGAACCATGACAGTGTGTCGGGAATCTGGGATTTATTGTTCCCGATTTGTTTTAGCCCCTAGCATTTGCACTCTTGTGCTGAAAGACCAGATCTGAAGAGGAAACATTCTCTTATTTTATGAATTCATGCACGTAATCCGCTCTTCTTATTCATGACCTTAGCTTTTCAATTTGAAACGAAAACTGTAAAATCACACTTTACATTGGAGTTATGTCGGCAGACATGTCTTTATCAACATTGCATGAGTCAAGTCATTGTTTCATTTGTATTTTTAATGGTAACAGCCTGCATTATCATTCATTAATGTCTAAAGCTTCCTATAAACGATAGTTTAAGGCCATAGACCTAGCAATGCCTCAAAAAGACATGGCAAGTCCTATGATTTTTCTCAGAAGCAGTAAACTGCT
Source organism: Megalops cyprinoides (assembly GCF_013368585.1). Classification (NCBI taxonomy): domain Eukaryota; kingdom Metazoa; phylum Chordata; class Actinopteri; order Elopiformes; family Megalopidae; genus Megalops; species Megalops cyprinoides. The sequence continues at coordinate 513,599 of NC_050584.1, forward strand.
AGTGTATGTTAATGAATGATAACGAACTGTATCTTCTATAGGGTTATTATGGGTGACTACATAAAGAACATCATCTTCATGTAGTCACATAGTAGTAGTAGTAGTAACATCATAAGAACACATTAAGCTTAATATTGCAGTCATATTTTATTACATTTTTCAATATCAAACTAATTCCACATTGCTTGTATGTTTGTAGAGTCAGCTGCCTATTTAAAGGAAATCATTTCTCATGAAAGCCGGAGACTGTAGCATGTATAAATATTAGGATTCAATTCTCTTTGGAAAAGTAGTTTGGTGTTTCTCAGTGGTCTTCAGAAAGTTATTAGGATTTAATTCTCTTTGGAAAAGTAGTTGGGTGTTTCTCAGTGGTCTTCAGAAAGTTATGTGGTCTCTTTATCACTGGTCACTGAATGGAATATTTCCACACAAATCCTGTCCCAATGTTTCTTTCTAGTCTCCTGCATTTTTTGTGAAGACCATTCCAGTTAGGATACAACTGTGTTGTTATCTTACAGCAACATAATTATGTAGCAATAATTTCAGATATTGATTTCAATTAATTAGCTTTGATTTGCAGGTGTGATGACTCTCTGGAGCACTTTCTGTGGTATTAAAATGAATGAGCACTCGATCACAGCATGCTCATCACATGTATGGACACAGTAGCTTCAGGCATGAATTCCATTATATAAGAGCTGTCATTTCAAATGTTAGACACATGTGAGGTGTACTTGGAATAAGTTGTTAAAATTCCATTTCCCAAAGTTTGCCTGAAGAATTTCAATCTAAATTCAAGCTAAAGGTCACAATGAATGAAATAGACTCATCCTTCTTTAGGTTTCATATTTGTTGCCAATGTTACTGCTCTGCCTTACTGTGGAACCTAGATTATTTCTATTAACATTTAGTTTTTTATAAGTGTTTTGATACAAAACATTTATATAATGTTTTTGTATTGCCCACGAGCTGAGTAAAACCTTTAGATATGATCTATACAAATATGCCAAGTTAAAAAAATATATGATTCAGCACTCTTATTTGCTTCGATTTTAACAAAAATGAGTTATTTTGTCTCTCTAAGAGAACTCTCTAAAAGAGCTCTCATTGCATTCACAAATGTTTTCTATTTGCTTTAAGTGCAATCAAGCAGAATGAATTAAACATAACTTATGGAGAACATTAATTATTAAGGGTGTATGGTGTTTTAAAGAAAAATATACTGGTTAATTTGGGTTGTTGTTACTACACTTAGTAAAGAAATGAACTATTCAACATTGTACATATGTTCTTATTTAGAAATCTCTAATTTTTCAAAGGTTACTATAGGGTTGTGTCTCAGTTTACCTGTAGATATGCTGTAGATATGATGATTCATTGTAAAAACAGCTATTTGTCTTCTATCATTGCTGAGCAAGCTATTTTTGCCAGAATAAACTGTTTTCTAATGTCAGGATAACACCAAAATACATTGTCAATTATGGGTTTCTCAAATGTGAATTTGATCTTTTCTTAAGTTTTAACTCCAATGCTAGACCATTCTCCCAAGTGAAACTTACTTGTCATTTACCTAACTTAAAAACTAACTGAAGTGAGGCAATGCAAGTTTAATCGAGACAAAATACCTAAAAAGCATGGATTACTTAATTTCTAAGTGTATTGTGGTTGTAGACTGTCAGTTTCGATAAAAAATCTGACACTAGCGGCAAAAATTGAAGATTTCCTTTTAAAACTAGTTAAATTCTCTCTTAAATCACAAAATCTGGGTCTTTAAATAGATTCATTGACTGGTTGAACAAATTTGATCAGGTTTCTGTAGCACAGAGTTGTAACCAAATCTATTTACCTGAACTACCAAATAAACCCTGAGTATGACAAGAAGCAGAGTGAACCCAATTGCAGAGAGAACTCAAGATACAAGTGGTTTGGTTCAAAGAAAATTAAGTCACCTTTACTGGAGATTTACAAAATACAAAACAGGCTTGGGCAAGAGTACACATACAAGGCATGACAACTCAAGACTGAGCAAAGACATGAAGAAAGGGCAGGGCTTAAATAACAAAGAGCACCGGTGTAAATGATAACCAGTCAACCCAGGCAAAAGGCATTAACTAAATGAGACATAGAGAACACAGGAATTTATGTGGCCATCTAGTGGCCAACCCAGGAATCGGTAGCTACTATCCTGACACTGAGAATCCTTTTACATTTCTTACCCATTCACATGAGTTGTTTATAGTTTCTAAAAAAGTAGTCACTCTTTATTTTGAGGGCCAAGACAGTATACATTGTTCGTGAAGTGGTTAGCAAACAGACAGCAAGCAGGCACTGCAGTAAATGAGTATTTCTGAGAAAGGCCAACACAACCAAGGAAATTTACAACTCAGAGTGTCTAGCCCTGGGTCAGTTTATTAATGGGGAGAATTTTCTTTCCAATGAACAGAAGGAAATATTTCCTTCCTATGACTACTAAAATATTTACAAAGCTTTACTGAAATTAAAGCATGATTGTGCAAACACATTTCAACTGAAATGTCAAAAGAACTTCAGAAATGATTTTAAAATATAGCTCTGCTGTGTGCAGACGTGCTGTTCTAAATGAATGTTAGGTTTAACCATCGATATTTGAAAAAAGTATACTTTTTTCCTGAGTGATATACCAACAATCAAAGTCAAAATAGTATTATTTAACTCCTGCATAGTGTTTGTTTACTAATTGTTTCACAATTTTAATGATGCTTACAAAGTAGTGAAATATGTATTCAGTGCTTTCCAACACTCTGAATGTGCCCTTAAAGTGTAACCAAAAAAACCCCAAGATTCTGTACTTGTAAATACATTGTTCTTTTTTAAGACAGTGTTTATCTGTCTATTCAGAGAGTGTTTGTATATGGAGTTAGCAATTAGGAATAAATGTGTTTTATGTGATTGATGTACAGTGCACATTACCAATGTGTTTGAGATTGTATTAATTATGCTATATGTGAAAAAGATAGGAATGTCTGTGAGATGTGATAAACACTGAAAGACCAAAACTGGCTGACACTAGACACTTCAGCACCTTCATCACTGGGAACCAGAAAAGTTGTTTCAATGTTTTACAAGTGTTTGTGAGTGAAATTTCTAGCAATAAGACAATACCTTCCCTGGAGGCCCACCTCTGTCAGTGCTGTTATTGTATACACAGATAGGCTTCACCATTTAGGTTGACCCTGATTTCTTGTGAGTATACTTGATATACATAAAGGCTTGAAATGAAAGCAAGTAGTTATTTTTATTGGATTTCTACATATTGGAAGAACACTGTATTTCTGCATGTTAAAATAAAAGTAAACCATGACTTTCAGATTTATAGTGTTTATTATTTGCCCACCTATGAATCTTATTAATCTTATTCTGAATCATATTATTCTTATAATGATATTATTAGTAGTAACAGTGGTAGTATTTGCATTTTCAACAAAGACTCAAGAGGTGAGTTTTGAGACAGTGTCACAATAGTTTCAAACCTGTCTTCATCCTAGTGCAGGTCTAAATCATTTATTTGGAATCATTAATTGGATATGAAAGTGAATCACCTATTACCTTTTGCTGCAGGTCTCAATCAGTTATGTAGGTGGGTGGTAGCTATTACATTCACTAAATATAGGCTGAGGTAGAAGGTGGAAGTTTAGACACCGTTGTGCACTCATTACATTTACAGTATTGTTATTTTGCAGAAGGTCTTATCCAGAGAAACCTACACAATGCATCTAATAAAATGGCATGGAAAGTTGTATGAACAGGACACCACTGACCACTAACAAGACCAAGCATCAGTGCTAAACAGTGCTGAGACCACAAATGTGTGCCTGGATTGGCATGTAAGTGCAACACAATATGCACAATTTAAGGACTACATTATTCCAAATATAATGTATATATTACACATACCACACACACACAATTGGGTAGGGGGTTGCAGTGTAGCCTGTAGAGGGTAGTCTTCAGTCTGTGATGAAAGATAGCCAGTGTGTTAGCTGGTCTGACCAAAACAGGAGGCATTTATTTAGGCATCCACAATGAGGCATCAGCTAGACCAGCGTTTCCCAACCCTGCTCCTGAAGTCACACCGTCCTGCATATCTTCTATATATCCCTGCTCTACCTACCTGACTGAACTCATCAGTGGCACTTTTGATTAGCTGAGCACACCTGATTTAGTCAAGCAGGAAGGATACATAGAAGATATGCAGGACAGTGTGCCTCCAGGAGCAGGGTTGGGAAATACGGAGCTAGACAATCTGAGATGCATGACGAAACCTGGGTATCAAATGGGGGTAAAGATAGAGACAGTTTTGTGTCGTCAGCATAACAGTTATACAAGAATTCATTGGTGGAAATGCCTTACATTCTGGGAGGCAGTCCTTGCAGGGCATTGGAGGGCATTTATGACAGAAAGAAGAGCAGTTTCAGTGGAGTGGCTAGCCTTGAAGCTAGACTGATGTAAATTATTCTATGGGAGAAAGTGTGAAAGTTGATTGAAGACATGCAACAAACTCCAGGATAAACATTAGTTACATTTTGTCAAACAGGAGGTATGAAAAACAGCCATAGATTTTACATCATGGAGGATATGGTCATTATGTGTTTAACTAAAATCTTTAATCACTTTAAGAACATGGAGCAATAAACTGCAACTATGACAGCCAAGACAAAGGCAAGGTCTTTTCTTGTGGTGTGAAGTCTGTAAAATGTTATCTCTGCTCACATTTATCAAACTTACCCTTCTGCCCATTCCCATTAGACACCCAGCAGTCCTTTGGCCCTCGGCCAGGTGTAATAGTGCCAAAGAATTCCACAGACATGTAGGGAGGCCCACATCTGAATACAGGACCATATATTAACCAGGGGCATTGTGGATCCCATTACAGGATAAAATGACACAGGACGTAGAAGTGAAACAACTATGGGCACAAGAATCAAAGTAGTGATTAGGATGGATTTGAAGAAGCTCCCATTGGAAAGGATGACTTCCAGGGCAAATGACGGGCTTCACCAAGCATTCCTCCTGTTGAGAAAGCTTGCTCATGTCATGCTGTGCTTTTTCAGTTGAGCTTATTTGCTCAGCTTGTCTGCATCTTGACAGCTTTTCAGTGTGCATTTCTCTCAATGATTTTGCACACACTCTTTGTCAGTGGTGTCTTATTCTGATGGGGTTTCATGCCCTAAAACTACAGCTGTGATAACATCAGACACTCAAGGTGAGCATCAAACAGTGATATCATATACACTATATGGACAAATGTATTTTGGCCACACCTGTTTTTCAGGGTTTGGGCTAGGCCCCTTATCTCCAGTGAAGGGCAATCTTAATGCTTCAGCATACCAAGACATTTTGGACAATGCTATGCTTCCAACTTTGTGGCAACAGTTTGGGGAAGGCCCTTTTCTATTCCAACATGACTGTGCCCCAGTGCAAGGACTATAAAGACATGGTTTGATGAGTTGGGTGTGGAAGAACTTGACTGGCTCGCACAGAGCCCTGACCTCAACCCCATCGAGCACCTTTGGGATGAACTGGAATGGAGATTGCGAGCCAGGCCTTCTCGTCCAACATCAGTGCCTGACCTCATATCAATGCTCTACAGAATGAATGGGCACAAATTCCCACAGAAACACTGCAAAATCTTGTGGAAAGCCTTCCAAGAAAAGTGGAAGCTCTTATAGCTGCAAAAGGGGGACCAACTCCATATTAAAGTATATGTATTTGAATACAATGTCATTACAGTCCCTATTGGTGTAATGGTCAGGCGTCCAAATACTTTTGTCCATATTGTATAATATGTAATTGTCCTGTTTGTAAACATTACCTTTAACATGTTAGTGACGAGACTTTACAGAAATTCTTTGTAAAGCTAGCGTTGGGTCCTCCTTGTATCAACAGAGCTCCTGTGAGCTGAACCAAGTTACACCTGCATGACATTTTAGCAGGGCATTGTGAGTTAGTCCAAAGTGCAAATCCACAGATTGTGGATTGTATACAAAAGTGCATTTTTGAAAACACACAAAGCTGTATTGTGTTTTCTTGCATTAGCATTAAGGCGCTGTTTACTTTCTTTGCCAGGCCTCAACAGACAAGTATTTTCTTTCCAAATAACGTTGAGTGGTTTGTTTTCAGGCTTGGACTACACATTTTTAGGTCATTTTAGAGTCATGCAGAAGTTCCTGCACAGACCATGATATGCCAGCTATGCATGTTGCATCTTTATTTAAAAAACTGAAAGCTATACTAGGATCTTTGATTCCTGAAAACAGCTGAGAGAAAACAAGTGTCATCAGTTGCCTAGCAGAGGTTAAAGAGGTCTTTGAGTCATTGAAATGATTGAAAGGGCCTGCCTGGAAATCAAGTAGGCCTACTTGTGTCTTTGCATGTGTGCATGTATACTTTTGTGAACTAGCCTATACGTTACTCCATTGGAGAATGAAAAGGATTGTTATAATTCTGTATTATAGGATGTGAATTCAAGATTCAAGTGGCCTCTAGCCATCTCAGGTTCAATTTCCATAATGTTTCTGTATCAGTGGAGGTGAGCAAAGAGACAGTGGCTGCACATTGGGTCTGCTGGCAGAGCAGTTTTTTATTAGGATTTCTCCTTGGAGGGGCATCCTGACCATTGAGCACTGTTAGTGTTTAGAGTTGTGTCAAAAGTGCAAAAAGAAGAGATCCTTGTTAAAAATTAAATACAATAAAATTGCCCAATGCTCTAAATCAAGAAAACACAGAGGCCTGGTACAGTTCAAAGTGACATGAGATATCTTAACCAAACTGAGTCAGGGGCAAATCCTGTTCAAATGATTTTTGTCTTTCTTTTTTCAGCAGGCACTCAGCTATCTTGATAAAGTACATTAAATACGTGCACAGCACAAGAGCACAAAGAACAGCATGTGAACACAGGTAGGGAGAACCAAGTAACTCAGCAAATGTTAATCAACGTGAATGTCCTCCATGTTGCAACCCTTTACAAATTGTTTCAGTAAAACAAATACTACAGCCAGATGAAAGCTTTGTCTATTCCAAAACATTGATTTCTTTAAGTAAAGTAAATCTAAATTTAAATGCAAGTCAGTTTGCAACTTTTCTGCTTCTTCACCCTATACATAGCAGCTAACAATTATCCTTAAATTCAACACAGCGTACATTCATTTTTAACATGCCCACGATGCCTAATGGTCTCTTCCTTATATCATAGGGACCGTATGGTTGCCTATAACGATCAATAACAGCAGTGACAACATGACTGTACTTCTAATAGTCCCTAACAGTCCCCAGTAGTGATTCTGTAACAGTCATTACACAATGTCATCAAATTGGTTGGGTTGGAGCGGATTAGAGAGAGAGAGATGTGTGCGCATGGCTTGATAGAGTTGAGTTTAGTGTTCCAATAGGATGTGCTGTGGCTTTAAGACTTGTTACGTAGCTAACGAATAAACGATCACATGGTGTTGAAAAACAGGAACCAGGAACGTAAAGCCGTACAGAAGGCCAAATCTTGTCCAGAGACTGGGAGGGAGTGCAAGGCGATCGCGTTAAACCTCCGCAGAATGACCGAAGAACATTATCTGGAACTTTGCGAAAACCCGGTTCAGTTCGAAAATGCTTCCAGTGTCAACAATGTCTTTTTTGACGAAGCAAATAAGCAAGTAAGGTCGTGTGAATCAATGGCCAGGTCTTGTAATTCCTGACTTTTATAAAGTAGGATTTCAGTTGAAATGGCAATAATTGTTGCTCGCTGTCTAGGTAGCTCCTTCCTGGCTCTCTACAGTAGACTGGAACGTTTAAGTCTGATTTTAGCTAACCATCTTCAGATGGTTTCCAGGTGGCTAGGTGTCTATCAGTGCCAGTGTCGAGTAGGATAGTCAACTGACTGACTAGCTATTTAATAAAGTGTTTGACATAAGCTAGTTGGGAAGCTAGCGGTAAAATTACGTTAGGTATATTTGCATAATATACTAATTTAGCTATGGCTTGCAATAGCTAACTAGATAAATAGTTTACATAGTTAAAGCATTATTTATTATTTATAATATTTATATGCTTAGACCACCTAGGTAGCTGATATGTACCAGCTGACTAGCTGGCAATGGGTAATTATCTGTATGTATTACGCTCTAAAGTTAAACTAATGTCGATATAAATCTACTTATCTCGAACCTTTCCCACATTGCTTATTTTTGTTTTAATTTGATTTCATCAAATAGCTGTAGCTAATGTTGTTGTTTATTTTGACAGGTTTTCGCTGTTCGATCAGGTGGTGCTACCGGGGTTGTGGTTAAAGGACCAGACGATAAAAACTCGATTGCATTCAGGTAGGTTACAAAATGAGGCGTCTTTCTTAAGTAGCGATTCTAACATATTAACCCAGGAACATTTGGAAGCAGAAACTGCGATGTGATTGTGATTTCTTTTTCCAGAATGGATGACAAAGGTGAAGTGAAATGTATCAAATTTTCTTTTGGAAACAAGATTTTAGCCGTCCAAAGAACTGCCAAATCAGTGGTATGAACGCTTTAAAATATATTAACATATAAGTGTTTTTATAGCCTTTGTCTTTCTGAATGTGACGTCTGCATACAAACACGTCACAAACGTCTGCATAACATTTCTCCATTGTGTTTAGGACTTCATCAACTTCATTCCCGAGCTCCCACACTTGGAATACTCTCAAGAATGCAAGGTACACAACCCGTGAAGCAGTAATTTCGAGTAGTTCCGGTGTCGTTATAAATTGACGGATTGACTGTTGTCTTTCACAGACCAAGAATGCCTGTGTTCTGGGGTTCTGTTGGACCAACTGGAATGAAATTGTTTTCATCACTGATCAGGGAATCGAGTTCTATCAGGTAGGTTCCTGCAGTTTCACTCATGGTTAGTCAGGCTCCCCCTAAGAGCTATACTGAAATCATATCGTGTTTTAACGTTGTAATAAATATTTACTTTATAAATCCAAAGAAAGTAATTGTAATGCATAATTTATATTTGTTCTCATCCTCCTGCAATGGCTTCCTTTATTCCTCTTTTAATCCATATACAGTTGTTTGAAAATAAGTATATTGATAGATACATTTCATAATTTAAATATTTGGATACTGACAGCTGATGAACCCTTATATGAATGTAAAGAAACTAATGTACACTTGCTATTGTACACCACTTGTTTTATTTAATTAGATCAACATTCCAGCCTAAAGCATGCCTTTCTTTGTTAATGCTATGGTATAATTATATATTTGATTCATTCTGTGATGTATGACTGCTCTATTGTACAATGTGCTTGGTATATTGTTGGGTGTATTTCAGTCATCCATCAACTTTCAGTATTTTGTACTTTGCACTATACACTGCACCTGTATCTTCTAGTGCTCTCTAGGGGTATGGTTGTCAGATAAAGAGGTAGAATATAATTGTATTATCCTGAAGAAAATAATGGAAATAATAATAAGGCCTGTGTATCTTTTGCTGCAGGTGCTGCCAGATAAGCGCAGTCTGAAGCTGTTGAAGAGTCAGAGCATTAATGTGAACTGGTATATGTACTGCCCGGAGACTTCAGTCATCCTGCTGTCTACCACTGTGCAGGGCAATGTACTGCAGCCCTTTGCCTTCAAGGTGAGAAATGGCAGAGCTTGCACACGTAGCGTTCTCATAGCGTTTTTACAACATGTCACAAGTGTCTGCTTAAGGGTGTTATTTGTTGGATATAGGATTCCTGTCTGTGCTGTTTCTCAGGCCTTCACTGTCTCGTCCTCTCACGGTACAACTTACTTAAGTAAAATGAATTGTTTATATAGTACCTTTCAGATCTCTTTATGTGGCCATTTTCATACTCATTTTCAACTGAAAAAAAGTTCATCAATAAATTACTTTGATATTACAAAATTACATATTTACATTTTGTGTGGCTGTTACAGGGCTGATATCACTCTGACCTCTACCCATTACGAGGTTGTGCTAATTCTCTCTATCCCTCAACTGCCATTCAGAGTGGAACAATGTCCAAAATGTCCAAATTTGAGATTGAGCTGCCAGTGGTCCCCAAACCTGCCAAGCTAAGTTTGTCAGAGCGCGACATCGCTGTGGCAACGATGTGAGTGACAGATGACAGCTGTATTGTATTGTCTAAATTGTCTTATTTCTCTGCTGTGCAGTTGCACAGGTCATCGGTTGATGGTCTATGTCTATGTTTATGTTAATGTTTTCCTCCCTCGCCATGCCTGCACCCACAGCTATGGCCAGCTGTATGTAATGTATCTGAAGCATCACTCCAGAACAGCCAACAGTCCAGGTGCTGAAGTTGTTCTCTATCACCTACCCAGGTAGCTAGCACTCTCGGTTTGACTGGCAGTTTTACATTGGCAACAGCTTTGAATGGGAAATGACTAAGAATGACTCATTTTGTAAATCCAGGGAGGGCTCCTGTAAGAAGACCCATGTGCTGAAGCTGAACACAACAGGGAAGTTTGCGCTTAATGTGGTGGACAATTTAGTGGTGGTGCATCATCAGAGCTCTCAGGTGAGCTTGGGTCAGAATACGATGGATGTAAAGCTACAGAACTTTTTTCAGAGGTGCTGTTGGAAGCTATTGAATTATTAAATAATTATGAAATTAATAATTTAAAACATTTTTTAAAATTGTAAGTCAACTGAGACTCTAATCTTCAAGGAAATGTGGAAAGAACATCATGGTTAAAGGAGGCAATATATATTGAACCTAGCCTCCCACCTTCTTGAGATTCATCCTTCAAGTAATGCCATTGCAGGTCTTATGTGGTGTTAAGCAAAGACACTGTAAGCACTGCTTCTGTGCAGGCTTACTGAAGTTCATGATGAAACCATGAGTGATGAACTAACCCAATGCTTTCAGACTTCCATCATATTTGACATCAAGCTGAAGGACCTGGACAGCGCCTTGAACGTCCACCAGCCAGTGCTTCCCGCACGGTCCATCCACCCCTATAAGATCCCGCTGACTGGTATGACCCGCCTCGCCCGCCCTCCGCCCGCCACTTGCGGGATTACCCCCTGCCTGTAACTGAGCTTCATTTGTGTCACTGTCCCTCTCTCTTCAGGTACTGCTGCCGTGGCCACCCAGGCCCCCATACGTTGCGAACTCTGTATCCTTAAGCAATGTCAGCTGTGCCCGTGTTTAAATGATGCACAACATTAGATCCATGAGTGGATAGAGCAGCTTTGTTATGCTTATGCCTGTGATAACCAACTGGAAAGTGCCAAAAAAAACACTGAAAAGTCCACTGTCTTCTGTGGGTACATGCTAGAGCTGTATATTATAGGTCAGTGAGTTGTGCTTTAAAAAGTCATAAATTTATAACAAAGTTGAGGAACATGGCGCTTTTGCATGAGGCCTTTGATCAAGCTTGCTATTCAATTTAAATTAATTGATCAGTGGATTAATAATTGCTAATTAAAGATCAAAATCAACTGAGAGAACCAATAGCTACCTATTCTAACCGCTAATTATCCTGGCGGTGTAGATCTTTGAGGAACAGAGTGTTATAATTACTATAATTACTAGTTACTGTTAGTTACTGTTGTATACAGTTTTATTGGCAGCTTATCAGTTTGCAGTGACTGTACTTTGATCCCAATCCCAATGATCTCAGAAAGAACAATTCATTAAGAGTAATATCCATAATTCTTTGCATATGTTATGAGTGTGGGATTTCCCTTAATATTCAGACTCTTCTACTTGGAGTGTCTTTCAGCCAGACATCATCATTAGTGCCAGTGAAGGTAAGTATCCATTGTTTCCGCTCATAATGTGATCGCCATCACAGCTGCAGGATGCCTTAAGCCCTGCTGAGTTTTCAGCCCTGTTAAAGCCATTGTAATGGATTGGGACACAGAACACACAGAAACAGGTTCAGTCAAAATAATTCTGTCTGTATGCTACATTCTTTATTAAAGAAAATATATTACTAATGCAGACTGACAGCCTGCATACTTAGGTGTGCTATATGTGTGCTTTGCTGATTTCATTGCTGCTTTAAAGTTTTCAAGAGTTCAACTGGTTCATATGTTACAAAGAAAAATGCATATTTACTTAAATTATGAAAATTTGAAGGAAGTAAATTCATAGGGGTCATTTTCAAGGTCCTGCACATGGGCAGTTTTGGACAGTCACTGAAAACTGTATGTCAAAGTGAAAGGCCCCTCAGCATTACAGTCGTTCCAAGCACTCATCTCCTAAAGATGCAAGTTTTATTTTTCATATTTTGACTGTTCCTTGAATTGCATGGGTCACAAGGGGTTAGGAACTTTGCTGGAAACAAAACACCTGGGGTTCTCATGGTGCTTGTGCATGTGACGTTCAGTAACCCCACTTCCCGTGTCTCTCTGTGGTGTCAGGGTATCTGTGGTACTTGCAAGTGAAATTGCAGCCAGCAGTTAACCTCCTGCAGGACAAAGGCAAGCTAATGGACTTTCTGCTGCACAGACGGGACTGCAAGATGGTTATTCTGTCAGTGTGCTCTCAAAGTAAGCCCCAAATGTGCATGGCAAAGCATTGGTTTTTTTTAAAGGAAGTGGTACTTGTTTTGAGATTAAATGATGTTTTTCAGGATCATTTATATTAACATTTTTATTTCGTGCTTATTTTTTAGCAAAAGATTTTTCTTTTTTACTTCAGGTTTTTAATCCAAGCCTATGTGCCATGTAGCATGTGTTGTGTAACTGACAGTACAGGGCTTTGGTATCACTTTGCTTTGGTGATGCAGCAACATTACCAATGTTTTGTTGAGGTTTGGAGAGTGTAAATGTCTTTTGTTGACAGTGCTTAATGGGGGAGAGAAAAGGAATCTACCAGTGGTGGCCACTGTCTTTGACAAGCTGAACCAGGTCTATAAAGAGTATTTGGAGGCAGAGCAGAGCTACACCTTGGTGAGATTTTTCCTGCTCTGGAATTCCACTCAAATTATTTTTTCAAACATTGTTATTTTCGACACAATTACTATTATTTTCCCAGTGAAATCTGAGGAGTAGTGGCTCATGTATTGTAGTATAAGTTATTCTGCCTACCTGCATTCAAACCCAGACAGGCTTAAACACAAGTCATTGCCTCAACTAAGATTCCCTAAGTTCTGAGTGTTTTAAAGAAAGCTGCTAAAACTGCTGTAATGAAGTCAGGTTGTCTTTCACCCTTGTAGTGGTCCTTGATGGTTCATGATGGTTTCATCTTATGTGCTGTCCTCCTGTGCAGGCAGTAGAGTCGGGACCAGCCAGGGGTGGCAGCACTCACAAGAGACCGGTCCGTACACAGGCAGTCATCGACCAGTCTGACATGTACACTCACGTCCTGTCCGTGTTCACAGAGAGGAAGGTAAGGCCGCTGCTGAAGACCTCAGCAGGCTTAAAGATCACTGGCTCCCATTTAATTCAATTAATGAGATGATTAATTGTAACAATTGTCCTGTAAAACACTGTAAAATATTGTGAAGAAAATCTGAATAGTGCTGCCAGGGTGTAGCTGCTACTGTTAAACTGGCAGTGCAGCGGTGGCCAGCACACAGAATGGTAATTTTATTAAATCAAGCCTCCTCAGTCATCTGTTAATGTGGATAAGGATGTAAGAATGAACTGATTGGTTTAGGATACCGAAATGCTTGTCACCCAAGTGCTGCTTTTCACAGTAGTGCAAAGCTATTAACTACTGTATGTCAGAGCAGTCTTTCATATGTCTGAGGAAGTTTCCACTGAATCGCATGCCTGGGTTTGTGCCCGTTCTGCCTGATTGGAAGGACAGCAGTCATGTGGTCCTGATTGGAAGGACAGCAGTCATGTGGTCCTGATTGTTCCTATGACTGCTCAGGCTGTTCTCTGCAAAGCTTCAGACCAGCTGCCCCAACAACCCATCCAGGATCATCTTACACATCACTTATCCTAACACCAAACATTATGTGGGGAGGGGTGGGGATCCTAAGGGGGCAAAGTGCATCCACAGAATCTGTGAGCTGTGCTACTCATCATTGAGGATTTTGAGCAAACAGTCGTCAAACAAGTTAACATCTTGTAATGAATCCAATTAAAGAATGGTCATCCACTCTTTAGAGTTGAGCATTGTCTGTTGTCTGTCTGGACAGGATGTCTCCCACAAATTTGTCATCGCTGTGCTGATGGAGTACATCCGCTCACTCAACCAGTTTCAGATCACAGTGCAGGTACCGTAACGATGGGATGGCAGGTTTGGATGGTGTGTTTTATGTTATATGTTTGTATGTAATATGGTGTTATCCCACTGTAACCCACATTATTCCGATATCCATCCAAATTATATTCTAGACAAATCTTTTTTCTGACATTTTAAGTAAACAGTACTGGATATATGCAAATTACATCTTCAGAGGATTCAGCACAGTTCTGTTGCTGAAGGATTCGACTGTCTGACCTGTCCTACTTTGTGGTGCCTCTTGTCTCTACAGTGGGCCACTCATCACATCCTTTGCTCTTTTTCAGCACTATCTTTACGAGCTGGTTATTAAAACATTGGTCCACCACAACCTCTTTTACATGCTCCACCAGTTCCTACAGTACCACGTTCTCAGTGACTCAAAGCCCCTGGTGAGTTTGTCTGGTGTTTATCAACATCCATAATGATGATGGCTGAAACGTACTACCTTAGTCTGGAAGGAAGAAAGGAGGACAAGTGTTGAGATCCAAAGGATGGGTTGCCTCAGATGAAATGTAGAAAGAGGGGAGGTCACCCAGCATGTGACAAGAGTGAGAGTCAGGGGTATGCATCCCTGGTCCTCTCGTGCTGCCAGTGGTTATGGTGTTTGTTCCATCTGACGTCATTACACCATTGGTTCAGTTACCCTGCTGAATAAATGCCAGCGGCAATTTGCTCAAGGCACTCCTCATTTCACCAGTCAGCATGAAGTCATCTGCATTAATTTAATGTAACCATTGACTCAATTATGTAATTAAGATCTCACATGGAACAAAAACCAGAAACATCTCCAGCACTCACAGACAGACGCTGCTTAGAACTGGTGCACGATTATTAAAGATAAATTTAAAAAAAGGTAGGTCAGGCTTTAATACAAAGAAGGCTTGCTTGAGAGTGACCCCAGTTCTCTTCCCCCAGGCCTGCCTGCTGTTGTCACTGGAGAGCACCTACCCCCCAGCCCATCAGCTCTCACTGGACATGCTCAAGGCAAGCCCTGCCAGCACTGTTCAAATACTCATTTATCTCCTGTTAAATCTGCCAAACTTTGAGCAACAAGACAGCCTTTTCCAAAGTCTGGCCAAATGAATGATTGAATGATCAGATGAATGATGCTGTCTCAAGGAAATATTCATCTTTATAGACAGTTGAAATGGGAAATTGTTACCAGTAGAATATTGGTTCCCATTGGTTTATTTTTGTCTTGTGGTGACCAATTTCCTTGAAGAATGAGTTAAAATATTAAATTTGTGGAACCCATTTAGATTGGCACTGCCATAGGATGGCAAATACATCAAATGTGTATTTGTCAGCAATAAACAATTTATTCTTATCATTGAGATCTTCAGTACTGGGGTGTGCAGCATTGTAGTAATATATAAAACACTGGGTCTTAAACTGCATGTTTACAAAATGCAAGTTACTCAGAGTGCCCCAGTGGGCCATATACTTGCATATTTGTAGAATTACCTTGTTTCAGCAGCATTTTATCCTTGAGGTTTGGATGTATGGTTCTTTGTTCATTGCAGTAGACATTAAGAGCCAAAACGCATTCCCACAAGCCGCTGTGTGAGCACTTTTAATGCCTCATATGCCCACAGAGGCTGTCCACAGCCAACGACGAGATTGTGGAAGTGCTGCTCTCCAAGCAGCAGGTCCTGGGGGCTCTGCGCTTCATCCGAAGTGTGGGCAGCCATGACAACATCTCAGCACGCAAGTTCCTTGATGCTGCTCGGCAGACCAAGGATCAGATGCTCTTCTACACCATCTTCAGGTTCTTTGAGCAGAGGAACCAGCGACTGCGTGGGAGTCCCAGTTTCACCCCAGGTAGGGATAAGACACATTAATAATGGTTTACCTCAGTATATACCAACAAAGATATTTACCCAATTTTATTTGATTTTAGTAACCAAGATCTATACCAAGACCAATTCTTGCCTGCTAAATTTTAAATTATCTGTGTACATTTGAGCATAAGGGCATGTGGTAAGGGCAGTGATTTTATTGCATATTATTGTTACACTTGACCTAAAACTGGAAAACCACTTGCCAGTAAACATTGTGTTAATCAATTTTTTTAAATTTCAAAATTCTTATAAATTGCAGAAGGTGCAGTATGTCAAGAAAAATCAAAATTAGTCTTTCCCTTCCAGTTTGCATTACATTACATTATATTATTGGCATTTAACAGACACTCTTATCCAGAGCAATTTACATCAGTTACAGCTTTTTACCATGTTACACATTTGTACAGCTGGATATTTACTGAGACAGTTGTGGGTTAGGTACCTTACCCAAGCTTACAGCAGCAGTGCCCCCATGGGAAATTGAACTGGCAACCTTTTGGTTATGAATCCTGCTCCTTTACCATTATGCTATGCTGCCGTGAACATTAAAACATTAAAATAAAAAGAGAGATTTGCCTGGTCTGGGCAAAACACTGATGCTAACTTCCATAGTTCCAGCCACTTTAGCAAATGTGTGTTGTCAGTGGTTTTGAGGGAATCCACAAAGTCACATTCTTTGTGTCATTATATAAATTATACAACCCTCTTACCAGTTCACCAGTTTACCAGTTTTCCTTCTCTACAAACAGGGGAGCACTGTGAGGAGCATGTGACCTACTTCAAGCAAGTGTTTGGGGAACAAGCCATCATGAAGCCAGTCACAGTCTGATCGGTCCTGTGTCCCTTGCAACTTGTTCTAACCAGTACAGATTAATTTACTGCATATAATGTTCTACAAAAAATGCCAAGTTACTGAATAAAGTTATGTACATATGTACGCAGTTAGTTTTGGCAAGTATTAAAAAAACACCAGCAGTCTGTGAGTAAATTAGTTTCATTTCCCTTTAAAAAAAAAAGAGTTGAGGTGAAGGAAAATTGCACTTATCCCAGCGCTGTGGAAGACAGCTGAAACCTCAGGACTCAGGATGCAGGTCCTTTCCGTCTGGGAAAGCTTAGTGTTACAGGTGATCATAGACAGATGAGGGCTGGGTCACAGAGCCACGTCAAACTTGAAAGGCATAAAAAAACACAAGATCTTGGGAGAGTTTTCCTGAGATGTTTCCTGTGGACTGTGCATGTTCAGAGAAGTCAAGTCACACCCCTCCTCACCTCACTTCACTGGCTGCCTGTTACCACTTGCATCAGGTTCAAAACCTTGGTGCTGGCATACGGGACAGTGAATAGGACAGCCCCCTCCCACCTACAGTCGATCTTCAAACCGTATGTACCACCCAGATCACTATGCTTTGCAACCATGGGGCAACTGACTGTCCCTTCCTGACAGAGTCACTCCTTTCAGCCACAGTGCCTATTTGGACTGGTTCCCCTGTGGTGGAATTAACTTCACATGGACGTCAGGACAGCAGAATCACTGGCCATCTTCTCAAACAGACTGAACACCCGCCTCTTCAGACTGCATCTTGGTTCCATCTCAATCCCCGCCCCCTAACTACTACTTTTATTACTTGAAACACATAACATAAGCAGCATTGTGATTTGTTTTGGATACTGTGCATCTAATAACGTAGTTATGGATCTAGTGACAATGATGTACAACAGTGGCTTCCCTTAGTTTCTAGGCTGTCTAGTTTCAGGTTAGCGCAAGTAAACTTGTGGTAGCACTTGAATGGTGTTACGCTCACACTCACTGGTCCAGGAGTGTTGTTAGCCTGGTCTGACACTGTTGCTCATTTAACTTGAAAGGATATACTTCTGTTCTCTTGTGCTCAAGCACTCTGGATAAGAGTGACTGCTACATTAATGTATTGTAAAGATTAATTCATTTTTTCCTCTCAATTTGTACTTTCCTATAACATTTTTTTCCTGAGAGAAACATTGTGCTGAAGAAACAAATTAGCCATATAGGATGTTTTCATTAATATTTTATTGTAAGTGTATTGTAACCATCGCAATTTGATGAAATAGCACTGGTTCTGGTAAAAATGCTCATGAAAGCATTTTGCATTGTCTGTTTGGGATTTCACCTGTGACAGTGATGGACAGGGAGGTCTGGCCATTGTTGATGTTGAACAAGTACAGGATCAAGTTGGTGGCATTGCAGTCCTTGGCATCCATCCCACAGAATAGAGCCAGGGCCTTCACATTGCTGGAGGGAGCCACACATCCTTGCAAGCATTATACATTACTGCCTAGGCAAAGACATAATCCCTCCTCACTGTAATAATACACAGTTTTTTAAAAAAAAATCAAGTTGTCTCTGAACATTACTATTACTCAGAGCAGAGTCAGGGTCAATTTCATCTGCTATACCTGCCACTTGCAAAGTACCCATAAAACACCATATTCTTCAGTGAATGCCCATTGGAAAGATCTAATACACTTCTGCATGTTTGGGCAAGGCACTATCTATGGATTGAACTGATGACAACTCATCAGCTCTTTCCAAAAATGTACATTTTGATGAATAGGAGCCATCAAGTCATGTGAATTGATTTTATCTTCATGTTACATTACATTACATTCATTTAACAGACACTCTTATCCAGACTTCCAGAACATGTGCTTAACATTTGTGATAATGTTCCTTGCATGACCTTATGTAGCAGAGCTGAAGTGATTAGCTCGTGTGAATCCTGCGTAAAGCCTTAGGTAGCGGGTAGCAGGTAGCCGAGTGGTTGCAGCGGCTACGTCACTCCCCCTGAGACCTGGTTAAGTAGCGTTGTCGCCGACAGGCTAACGGCAATTTGCCTTTAGCTCAACTGGCAACGACGCTGGCTTTAAGGGGTTGGCAGCGAGCAGTAAGAACCTCAGTTCGAAACTCGCTCGCTCGCCGACTCGCATCACATCATAATTAAACACAACGCAAGATACCACCCGTTACACTTACACCAGCTTTATCAACGTACACAGCAGGGTTTCATTCACTTTTCAAGTAAAGCAAGCCCAGACCTTTCGTGTCCCATGACACACAACAAGGACAATATAAGGAATCACGGAAACTGTACTGTTAGGTAGTATTTGGAATACACCTTGCAGTGCTTCAAATTTTTAATTTGGAACAAATACAAATACAGTGCACATACATGTGCAATGGCAACTCCAGTTTTTCCAGGAGGAGTCCTCAGTTGGGTCCTCACCCCAGTGCTGGGAAATCAAAAAACAAAATGTACTCAAGGGCTGTTGAGCCCTTTGGTCAGCACTTCAGTATCTCCATTACAATTTAACCTGAAATCTCACTATTGGCAAAGGTCTGGCCGATATAGCACTGCTTCTCCACCACATCAGTCTTGCCGTTTTCTGAGTCAGGGAAGAACTGCGTGGCCTTGAGGAACTGGCTCTAATGGGCACTGCAGGTGAATCCTGCCTGACGTCTGACCTTGATTGCCTGATCTGCCTGCCTACCTGGTTTCACCCAGCCTGTTCCTGTTTTTTGATCCCTGCTCTGCCTTCGGACGGCCTGCCTGGTTTTGACCCTGCCTGTTCTGCCATTACGCTCTTGTCCTACGATTCAAATAAACCGCTTGGAACCTGAGCACGTGTGGTCTGCGTCTGGGACTGTGCCTGAGCCATGACACCTAATGACACCTAATATGAAATTGATCTACAGTGCATCTTCCAAACGAGGCAGTAGAACAGCATATTCAGAACATCAGTTTAGGCATTTAGATCAGTAGTAGGACAGCATCATACTTAATTGGAGGAGAAAAGATGACTGCATGTGGGTGTGTGTGCAGTGGATATGAGGTAAGTGGACATACCGGGAGAGACAGCTGGAGACTCCCTTTCAGGGTCTGGAGTTGCTGCAAATCAAACATCAGACTTAAGTCATACCCAGGGCACAGGTTCTGAATGCAAAGTGCAATAAATGTGGACAGACCAGTCACATACAGTTATGAATTAACATCAATCAATTATATGGTAACCTTTGATAAACATGTATCCTGTTTGTGCTGTCAAGGGTACCATTCATTTTTACACAAGTAATTTTACTTTTACTTTAGTACAATTTCACCATAGTAACAGTACTTTTACTTGAGTAAAATAATTTAGTACTGTTTACACCTCTGTATCAAAGATAGTTTTCAAGCAAACAAAAAAGGAGCTGCATAATTAAAGTATAGCTTACAGTACCTTCCTAAAAGGAATGAGGTAAACCATTACGTTATATACAGACAATACAATGTCAATACATTTAGGGGGCATGATAAGAGATCTAGGAAGATAGAGTATACAGTAAAACACTGAATGGATGAGACATATGCGTTCATATTGACTTTCCTTCATAATTGACACCTGAGAGTTTCGGACCTACCTTTTCCACTATGATGCCGAATATACGACAACAAATGTGTATTGGCAATATTACCAAAGTTCTTGTGCCGACAATATAAATGTACTTTCCGGGCATATGCAATTGATGCATACTATGACAGTCCTAGTTAGCCAGGCAGCCCTCGTTACCACCCCGTTACAGAGGTTTCAGACAACGCGTGACTCCACTAGCGGGCAAGTGGGCATTACGATAGGCTAATAAAAGAAACAACGAGACGTCCATGGAGTGGTGGTGCACCTCAGTGTTTAATAAAGAAATTCGTACAGTTACAAAACCGTCCCAATAGGTTCTGCCACGGTCGCTGCTGCACATGCGGGGATTAAAACAAACAAGCAAAATCCCAACATTCCACGCAGGTTTTGCGTCACTTTTTTAACAAACTGTGTAACAGACTGTGGTGGAAAGTTTCTGGCTATGTGTAAACCCCATGTGTAAATTGTAAGTATTGCGGAGCTTGACGTGGTACGATTAAGCTTGTTACTTGGTGGAGATAAATTATTGCCAGCAAACGTCATAAGCATTACCAATAGATGTTAGTTTTTGATTTTAACCGCAGTTATTAATATATTAACTGAAGTTATTGACATATCAGCCATTTACTCTATTAATTAACCTAACACTATAAGCCTTAAATAAATAATAATGTATCCTATTATACTTTGTATGCTTGTGAGCAGAAACTAGAAAGAAGGGTCAAGAGAGTACAGGAGACTGTGGGGCTCGGATGATGGACCCTGAGTGTAAGATAAAAGAGTTCTCTAAAAAAGGGGGGTCGCAAACAGGGATTCTTCATGGAATACAGCCAAGGCAGTGCAGGTCAAGGGATAGTTATTTTTTATAGAATAGATATGCCCAGTCTTGGAGATAATAGTGTACAGCCTAGGCGGGGTAATTATTTTTAATTAGACAAGTGTGATCTTGGAAACAATAGTGTACAGAAGGTGTGTTATGAAACTGAAGGAGGGGGTCTGAGTCTAAGCTTCAGGAGGAGCTAAGGGAATAAGCATAAAAAGGGAGATGCATTTAGGGACTTTTTGCGGACTGCTTGGGGGGACTGCTTGGGGGACTGCTTGGGGGACAGCTTGGGGATATGACTGATGACATTACTGCTCCGCGGACCAGTCCAGTTTACTGTATGTGATTTCGAACCATATACAATAAACCTATTACATCAGACTTTGAAGAATATTTTGTATTAATTTCTGGAGATTGTTTATTTTTGTATTTGATATAGCTTCCTTGCAACACATTAGCAGAAGGGAGCCTCCAGTCTGACAGGTAAAGGCAGGGAGTGGTGAGGTTACCACAAGACAATCGCTAGGATGTAGTTAAGTGGTTGCTAGGGTGTTGCTAGGTGGTTGCTAACCTGTTGCTAGATGGTTGCTAAGGTGTTGCTAGATGGTTACAAAAGGAAAATGAGATGGTTGCTAGGGCATTGTTGGGTGGTTGCCAGGGTGTTGCTAAGTGGTTGCTAGGGTAAACAATATGGTTGCTGGGCGTTGCTACGGCATTGCTGGGTGGTTGCCAAAGTGTTGCTAAGTGGTTGCTAGGGTGTTGCTAGGGTAAACAATATGATTGCTAGGGACACACCCACCTTTGGTGAGTGTTGGGTCACATGACCCAAAGCAGCATATCAGGTCCTGCGGCTATTGGTCAACTGGTGACCGTGTGGTAAGACTTTGAAAAATGAACTGAAGTGAATGGGAGGATGGAGGGATGAATAAATGAGTAAAAGACAAGTGCGGGTCAGTATGGGTTTCAGTGTTGGGTGGCATGACCTGAGCCAGGGGAAAAAAAGGGATGAAAAAATGACAAAAATTGGAGAACGAGTGTGGGTATGGCTCAGGGATCGGGGTCAGACCGGATGGGTTACAGTTGGTTTGGGGTCGATGTCTCGAAAACTGTGGGAGGAGAAGAAGGGACAAAATTTGGTGGAATAAGAAGAAAAAGAAAAAGAAGTATAAAACTATCAGATAACAACTGCTTCGCAATCACACTAACTTGTTAAATGACTTAAATTGCAGGCAGCCATACACGTTGGCGCAAAACAACCACCACAATGTGATAAACTGCGGTGTATAAAAAAAGAGATAGCGTTTACCAGACACATTTGCATTTAATCATTTTTGACTTACAAGTGAGGCGCAGAGCACAAAACAAGCAAAAGCCATACACACAGTCGCAATAAAGTGCTGCATGACCCAGTCTCAATAGTCAATAGTAGGCACATACTTGGATATGTATCGGCGCAACTGTATGGTTTTGTGGAAGACATCTTTGCGTCATTATGGATTCCTTTACTGTTAACTTTACCCAACACTGAAAAAAGGGTATCGTTGAGGTCCATTTATGTTCTCTAAGGTACAACTGCTGGAGATGTACCCTCAAAGGGTCATAGTTGATCCATAAGGTACTACTAATATGTACCTAATATGTACCTTTTCCAGGTTGATAGGGTACATATAAGTTCCAAACTGAGAGAGGGTCCATGTCTGTACCATTTTTCCAACATATAGGGGTACAATAACAAACATGTCAGTGTGTGACCAAAATGCTGTTAGGGGATGGGATGGTTAGTGTGTCAGGGCTGCCAAGGAAATTGTGAAATTCGGTTTGTGCACGCACTCACATTCATTAAGCCTAGGTTCCGAGATGGGAAAAAATTAAGTCTATATTATTAATGCTAGTGAACCCCAGAGAACTCTTCAGTGAACTCACTGATTCTCAGTCCTGCTCCTGGGGCCCCCCTGCTCTGCACGTTTCCATCTTTCCCTGCTCTACCTACCTGACTGAACTCATCAGTGGCACTTTTGATTACCTGAGCACACCTGATTTAATCAAGAGCATCACACTAATTTCAATCAGGTGTGTTTGGAGCAAGGATAGATAGACGATATGCAGGACAGGGGGGCTCCAGGAGTAGGATTGAGAAACACTGAGTGAACTCAACAATGTAGTGAACACAATACTGACGATCACCCAAAATAAGCACACCCATACTTTTGCAGTAGCCCATAGGTCTGCCATTAACGTAGGTGAAATTTGATGAGCAGTAGCCTAGGCTACATTTTCAGACAGCTATCTCTGAGTTCTGCTCAATTTCATGTGATATTTAGACTGAAGCCTGCTAGAGGCTGGCAATATAAGAATTTCAAATATTTATCCTGCAAACAACATTGATGATTAACTAGGCTAAATGAAGAGCTGCAATGATGAATATTGATATTTGAATGAGGGAGTTCACACATGCGCATTGGTTCTGGCAGACATGTCATTTGCTTCTCCCAACTTTCACTTGAACTTGGCGCGCAAACCTGAGGATGGAGCCTTCAATGGAGGAGCTTCTGCAGAAGCTGGAGGAATCAGGAATAAACGTGACCGACGAGGCACAGAGATTCAGAGGTTATGTTGGGTTGAATTGAAAAGGTAAAGATGTAGTGCGTTCTATGCAACCTTTTTTGTCGAAATTGAATGAACTGAATGGCTAAATTCCTGGCTAGGATAAAAAATTACCAGCCTAGGGTTAGCTAGCTAATTAAAGTCGGCCATTTGGCGTCCCTCCAAAAATATAGGTTACAGTGCATGACCGAAGGTATCGCTTTGTAGACCATCTCTGCTATAGGTTTTGTCTAATTGAGTTGAACCGAATGGCTTGCTTGCTAGCTAGCTAAAAAATCGCTATAGCCTATAAGGCTAGCTAACCTAGGTGTGGTCACTCTGAAGTAACGTGTGAGGTTCCACTTTAATCTACAGACTGAAGAGAAATCATGCTATATAATTTTGGGAGTTTTTATTTTTATTTTACGTTAGCCTGTTGACATCTTTCTGCAGATTTTTTGCAAGGTGAGCTCGCATGAGTGCGTTTGTCCATAAAATATATTAGTGTTGTAAAAAGTTGATAAAAACATGTTAATTCTTTAGTTAAATTCATGATGGAGCTGGCGAAGTGCCATTGTTTTAAAGAGGATTGTAAATAGGAGTGTTTTGTCGAGTACAGGAATTATATTTTAGCAGGCTAAACTTTAGTAGGCTAGTTTGATTGAATGAAGCCCCCTCCACCCCACTCTCTCTCTCACACACACACACACTTTCAGGCTGTGCCTGAAAGAGAAGCCGCTAATTTGTGTACTTGTGTTCCTATTCCTTTGTCCAGGTATGTTTGTGTGTTGTATGCCCATGCTGTTTATTTTCATATAGCCCTCGACTGTGTGTAGCACAGACCGGCTACACACATGCACGCTACTAAACCTGGCGTGTTATTGATCAGGGCTCGAATTTCAGTGGGGGATTGCGGGTAGGCCTATTGCGCATAACTTCATCGATTCCTGCAAATCTAGCAGTTATAATGCGGGAAATTCCCGCACACATTTATAGCGATGTCTAAAGGTGTGTTTTAACCCAGTGTTTCGCAGTCCTACTCCTGGAGCCCCCCTGTCCTGCATATCGTCAGTCTATCCTTGCTCCAAACACACCTGATTGAAATTAGTGTGATGCTCTTGATTAAATCAGGTGTGCTCAGGTAATCAAAAGTGCCACTGATTAGTTCGGCCAGGTAGGTAAAGCAGGGAAAGATGGAAACGTGCGGAGCAGGGGGGTCCCAGGAGCAGGACTGAGAATCAGTGAGTTCACTGAAGAGTTCTCTGGGGTTCACTAGCATTAATAATATAGACTTAATTTTTTCCCATCTCGGAACCTAGGCTTAATGTATGTGAGTGCGTGCACAAACCGAATTTCACAATTTCCTTGGCAGCCCTGAGTCGCGACGCAAATGCATGAAAAGTAAATGGCAGGAGGCGAATGGCTGGAGTTAATCGCGGCAAAACTACGAGGGACGAGAAATGACCGTTCGCAACGGCTCGCTTGAGTTAAAAGTTCAAACCGAGCGAAAATTTCGCCTGAAAGCCAATCACCTTCAAGTAGGGCTAGAAGCCACGCCCCTTCCAGACATCTCCTCTGATTGGTTGGTACTGTGCACCCAAACTGACCGCCGACGCCGGGTCCGGGGGGACTTCCAGCGAAGGTAAAGCATAGCCACGGCACTGACTCCTCGCTGATCCATGATCACAAGAAATGACCAACTGCTTGTGTGCGGTAATTATATATGTTAAGTATCTAGGAGCAGTCAAACAACATAAGTTTCAGGCTAACTGGCTCAGAATATATCCGTGGCTCGAACTTAACGTCAGGGGTGTAGGAACTGGGGGGACCGGGATGTCCCTCCCAATATTTGTGTGGGCTACCCCCCCCCCCCCCCCCCCCAACATTTTAAGTTTTACAAGCTGCAGACAAATAAATGTTTTAATTAAGTTAAACAAAAAAACGTACACAGTATGTACTTTACTTCCATACTTTCCTGTTGTTCAAGGCCACAGATTTTCATCAACGTTGCACCTGTTTTCCCTGGTTATACAGTGAGGGAAAGCCTGTCTGTTGTGTGTTGCCCATATTTGGCAGTCTTCTGCTGTGATTGGATGGCATGCACCATTCATTACATCAAAGTGTAACATTTGGTTATGTGGATTAGTGTCATACACTTTCCATCTCCATGAGGAAAATAACTCTTCTTATATATAGGCCTAATGAGACACATCCTAATGTTTGGTGACACACCTTCATGTTGGGCAAACTCTGCCCTATCTCCTAAGACCAGATGAGCTTAGTAGTAACAGAGGTGTGCAGCTCTTCCTGAAAGCACTTAAGCGGTGTTTACACGCGCATACTTTATTAAGCCATCCTGATATTGTTTTATTCTTCAATCAAGATATATGCTCCTTTAAGGACTGGGATTACGTATACAGACATAAAATTCATAGCAAGTTGTGCCCCCCCCCCCCCCCCCCCATATCAAACTCTCTCCTACGCCCTTGGGTGAAATTAGCTGCTCGATTTGTAAAATGTACGGTGCTGCACCTTTGACCAGCCGATGTTACAAAACGTTAACTTTAAGCCGCCGCTCAGATGGCGTTTCTCATACAGCAGCCTTGAAAAGAAAGTGAGGCAGATTCAGCAGAGAATGTGATGGCTAATGCTATGGAAGTTGCACAGTTGCATTGTGAAGAGGAAACTAAGGGGCTTCTCAAAACTGCCTACTTTATGCAGAAAACAAATTGGCAAATTCAAAATTTGGTCATCTGGTTAAATTCATGAGATGGAGTGTCCTTTCAAAAAGCTGAACACAGACACATCAAGTTATGGAAGCTACCTTAATGAGAAAGGTCTGTCAGAAAAGCACAAAGCTAATGCAAGTACACTTGTGGAGGATGTTGACACGCCTGTGCTAAAACGTCCTGTGTTTTTTCCTTAGTACTGGATGAGTCCACAGACATAAGTAACAGGAAGTGACTCATTACATATGTAAGGTACATAGATGACGACAAGATTAAAACAAAATTGTTATTACAGCAATGTATGTAGTTCAGAGAATCCCTGAAGTTGGAGGAGTGACAAAATGCAATATGAGGTCAGAAAAGGACAAGATAAGACTTGTAGTTAAGCTCACAAGTAGTACCCCAACCCTAAAGTGTATAAATTCCCCCCTATGTGAAGCATTTAAGGGGGAATTCCCCCCCAATTTTGAAAAATGAATTTCAGGCCCTGTTGATGTAGCTAATCAAATTCGTTTACCACTCCGCATATGTCAGTAATGTCTGTTGGACGGTGACCAGTAACCTACTGCTCCCACCGTAGCTATTGATGTAAAGATACATAGTGGTAGACCAAGTTACCAAATCATTGTGCATTGTAAAGTACCTTTGCTTTTTGTACAAGATGTGGT
The DNA here is from genome assembly GCF_013368585.1 of Megalops cyprinoides. Classification (NCBI taxonomy): domain Eukaryota; kingdom Metazoa; phylum Chordata; class Actinopteri; order Elopiformes; family Megalopidae; genus Megalops; species Megalops cyprinoides. Next base: position 540,889 of record NC_050584.1, read on the forward strand.
CTATTTACTTTTATATTTTTTTGGTTTGTTTTGAAAAATCTCTCTCTCTCTCTCTCTCTCTCTCTCTCTCTCTCTCTCTCTCTCTCTCTCTCTCTCTCTCTCTCTCTCTCTCTCTCTCTCTCTCTCTCTCTCTCTCTCTCTCTCTCTCTCTCTCTCTGTAACTAAATAAAATAAAGCAATGGCATTCAAGGTAAAAAAGACAATTATCCGTGTTAACTAAAATAGCAGCATAATCTCAAACTGTTCAGTTACCTCTAAAATAGTAAGTCTTGGATGTGTAATCTTTTTTTTTTCCCTCGGTCAAGAAAACTATTGTCAGCTCAGCCATTGAGCTTTATCTTTCCTTTACCTTTCTTTGTCAAAATTCAGAACAGATTTGTATATATTAAACAATAAGAAATGACATTCAACACAATGAGATCTATGACAAAAATTAGAACATTAATAGCCCAACTAGTATAGCGGCATGCCAGCGGCACTAGACTTCTGTGATTGGCGGGGGGGGATGGATGGGTTAGAAAAACTGATAAATTTGTCACAACAGAGGGCCTAATTAGATTGAGAGATACCATACTTAGAAAACATTTTGATGAGACTGATTATATCGTAATCTAGGACTAGGTTATGTCATATTGTAGGCTAATGTTTCACAAAAAAAGAGTTCCAGTGCTGTCTTTATACAATATGTATGAAATGTTAAATGGGCAATGGCCAAATCTCTGCATAAAATCACATTTGTGACTTCGCTATATAGAGATGCACGTGTGCATTAATTCATTTCTGTTGTGGGTACAGGGGATGTTGTGATGACTTGTTTGCTAGCTTGGGGCATATGCATTATCGAAAATTCTCTCCGCAGTTAGGTGACGGTCTCTCCGACACCGTTATTTGCATATGATGTCATGGACGACACTTTAGCACTACGCAAATATGTAGGCTTAAGCTATGTATGAATATGTATTACTACTGCGGAGAGGCTTTTCGATCACTGTATTTCTTTCATGGACATAACAGGGGAGTCAGTCAACTATTACCTGTTGGTCTTTGAATTCGTTGAAAAGGTCGGGATGTTTGTCAGAGTTTTCACTACCGGTTTACTGTGCAACACTAGTAGAGTGTGGCTTGACAGATAACATGGTATCATACTTTTTTCTGGGTCATTCAAAAAACAAGTCAAGTTCAACAAATTTGTATGGGAGCTGAAGGATGTTGCAACACTAACTTTAGAACCAGTGCCCAAAGAATACATTGAGCAGCCTTTGACTGTAGACAGGCAAGTCTCACACAGAATTACAAACATGCCTTAATGGATATTATGAGGTATTATGGAGTATAACATTGAATATATTGTTGCCTTGGTTGCTAATTGTAATTGTTACTTTTGGGTTGATCTATCTACTACTGGTAATACAAGTTCCTCATCCCCTCCCTTCCCCACCCCATGTCAGAAATGAGGCAAGTGGGAGACTGCCTGCTGGATTCGTGATTCCTCCTTTCCCCAGAGATCTTCAGACCAGACTCGATAACAAAGAAGCGTGTCCGAAGTCATCCAGAGATCGACATAGGATCATTTGTGTTCACCATGAAGCAATCCTAGAATACACAATGTAAGTCAGTATTCATTTTACTCATGAAACATTTTAGAGGTAGCCTATCTCCCAATTGGGGAGAGAGGACAAGCACGTGCCCTCCTCTGAGACACGTGATGTCAGCCACTGCTTCTTTGCACACTGCAGTCCACAAGCTAAACTAGCACAGAGATTATTCATATGCAGCTTTGACCCGTGGACCACAGATTCCCGATTGACCAGCAGGGGTCGCTGTTGCTAATGGGACTGAAGCCCCTGCTGACGTACCCACCCCTGTCCCCGATGGAAGGAAGCCAATGCGTTCCGCCTGTGAGCTCTCAGTCACTGTCAGCTAGTGACACGGTGGGGTTCAAACCCGGGCCGTAATGCTCAGTCTACACTTGGAACGAGTGCTTTTACCAAATGAGCCACTTGGGAGCCCCTCATTTGTTGCTTTTAAGCGGTAATATGTTGGTAGAGAATAAATAGCTTTATTCATTAATTTAATCTTTCTCACAGGTATCCCACCAACACGGAAAATGTACAAGTAGTTAAAGCACTTATTGTGAAGTACCCTTTCCTTAAGGATCTGGAGGGAAACGGTTATGTAAGTTACAAAATTTGATAGTTTTGATATTATGCCACTGGTTATTTTCTGATGTAATGATTTTGAAAAACATTGAATGATATAGAATACAATAATGCATACAAGTGATTAATACTTTCCTTGGATACGTTCATTTAATTGTTTTTGAATAGTGGGGGGTTATCTTTGTTTCATTGTTTGTGTTAGCATACCTGGCATCAGTCCCTCAAACGCAAATTCGAAGCGGAGCGTGCATCTTTGATTCATGAAGATGAGGTGAAAAGGAGTAAGGGGAAGTTTGGGCACAAATGAGCCAGAGTCTGTGGAAGCTGCAAGAAGCTGTTGCAGGTCTGTGTCAGGAGTGAGTGGATTCATGTAGCTGCATACATGTATTAGAAAGGTTATTGTGCACGATATTTTACTGGAAGTGTCTGAACAGTAATTGAGGCTCTTTTTGTGTGGTTGCAAAATTCTAGTTCAGATGAGGAAAAAAATGTTTTTGCATTGTGAGGTTGAACTGTTTTCCTTTTCACTTTTTATTTCCAACAGGTGCCTGCTGTAGTCGGTGAGGACATGTCCTCTATTGAGAGGCATGTGCATGTCCTACATATGCAATATGAGAAGATGCAACCAGACACCTCCGTGATCAAAGACCGCATGCAGCGAACTTTTGCATGGCGGGTGAAAGGAGATCGCAGATGGCATGACAGTGGAGGATGTACTGAAGAAATACCCTTTCCTGCAAACACCCTCAGGGGTAAGTGATATGGAGGATCTACCAGATATTCTACTGTTTTATTTTGGTGTGTAGTGAATATTCATAATCAGACACATAATGGTCGGTAAGTACTTTTGTAGAAAATTAATGGGTAGGGCAAAAAGCTGTTTTTGGCAATGTCATAGTAACAGTAACTGGGTTTTCATTAAATTTTCACATTCAATTTACAGAAAAGTCAACATGTTTCCTGAAGTGATTTCCATCTGCTTTGTGTACACTTATTAAAAGGTACTAGGTCTTAAAAATCCCATTTGAAAGTCAAGTTATATTTGAATGTTTGATACATAGATCACATAGCTAAGTGCTGCATTGTACAACTGTTAACGTTATTTCTCATAAATCCACAAAGGGCGCTACATAGCCTATAAATGACACTTTAGAGACTTATTTCATCATGTCTTACAGATTTTGACCAACGTACAGTATGACACTCAAAGCCTCTACCCAACTGTACAGTTGGTACACACTGACTGGAAGATGGCCTTTACCAGGAATGTTCCGGTTTTGGTCAAAGTGGACAGTGTGGATCTGTGCAGGGGAGCAGGAGTTGCAGCCTTCTGTGCCTACTTTGTTTTGGACTTGGCTTACCCACCCTACATGAAGAATACGCTGACCTTTCTCCGATGTACTATACTGAACATTACTGTGGTGAGTGCAAAGCCCCTACTAGTCACTGACCCGAATGATCAATCAACTAAATATGCCACAACCATATAGATGTACAAGGTGTAGAAGAACCACCTTTGCCTTAATGAAACTGGTTCAACATGTTGGTCTTATCCACGCCCACGAAGGCAACTTTAATATCACTTGTGGACTAAATGACAGTCAACTTTTACTTTATACAAATCTTTCAGGCATTATGTGAATCGTAAACATGGGGAACATGTGCTACCTGATAGCAATGACAATGACATGGACAATGATCTACAGCCTAGGGCAGATATACCACCTAGTACGGAGGCACTATTAGGAAATTTTAAAGAAAATCTCTGTAGCTTCATTCTTAAGTGTAGAGTTAAAACATCACATTCCACAGGCTGTCCAAAGTTAATCCGCATGCCTTATCTTCATTTCTATGAAGATATGTTTGAAGTGGTCAATCCCTTAGGCTCAAAGCGAATGGAGCACAAGCTTTGTGCTTTCTACCATACTGTAGGCACCCTTGATAGCAAACATCGATCAAAACTTAAGCATATCCATCTGGATCTTTTAGGCCGTCAAACATTTTTGAAACGTTGTGGTTTACAAACCATCTTAAAACCCATGTCAGACGATCTTAAAAAACTTGAAAGGGATGGTATCAGTATCACAGTAGATGGGATTGAGCAGACTATTCATGCTGTGCTAGCAACATCAACAGAATCTTTCAGTCAACATGTTGGGTGGTTTTACTATGTTCTTTAACTCACAGAATTTGCCACTTTTGCATGGCAGCATACACAGAAATGAAAACTCCAATGAGGACGATTTTGTCTTGAGAAGCCCAGAGGCACACGAGTATCATCTGAAGTGTATGGAAAACCCTGAGCATAAAGTGACATATGGAGTAGATGGTCCTTCTCCATTAAATGAGTTAAAGTATTTCGATGTGACGAAAGCATTTCCACCTGACATAATGCATGACTTATTAGAAGGAGTCGTTCCACTTATAGTGAAGCTAGTTGTGTGCCAAGCACACAAACAGAAACACATAACCATACAGGAAATTAACTAAATTTGCCTTTTTCACCTGCGTTGTCATATTGATTTCAAAACGATGCTTGGGTCGGTAAATGAACATTTCCATTTTTCTAACCACCACTGACAAAAAGGTACAAATAGCCTCCCATGTGGTGATCACACAATGTTAAATCAGCTTAGCATATAAACTTAGTTATGCAAGTCATTCATGTTTGTCTGTGCGTCTGCTTAACCAGCTGTGGGGGGAAAAAGCAATGTTGGCTGCCCGGAAAACCTTGAATGCTCGGTCAGTGCTGACCTTCTGCTGCTGAAGTGAGCTGTTTATTTTCAGGTTGTGACCAAAACAACTTAACCACGGCCATTTTAACTGTCTGATGGCCGCCACAATATTGGCCCCTTTATCAGTAGTTATGCAGGAGATTTTTGTTCTATTTTCCAGTTATGTATGGTTCCCCACAATGCCTCTTCCAAATTGTCGGCTGTATGGCTTTCCAGCGTGAAGCTTGTTTGTAAGCATTTTCATTCGTGTCCACCCTTTGCTGACCTAATGTGCAGTCACTGACATAATAAGGTATCATTTTGCAGCTGGGTCACATGTCAGTTGTCAGGGCCAAATATTCCACATCATGCAGCACTGCTGAAATGTTTACTCTGATGTCGTTGTACAACTTTGGGACTGCAGTCTTTGAGAAGAATTTCCGACCTGGCAGCCCATACTGCTTGTCAAATGTTTGCAGCATGGCCTTAAATGCAATCATCTCTGCTGTATTAAAAGAAACCATTTCTTTTGCTAGGTAGCGAGTTACAGCATCAGTACAGTGCTTCCATCTTTCACTGTCACGTGTTGTACTTTTTGCAAAAGCCCCAAATCTTTGGTTGGTCGTAGCTAGCTATCTTGCTAGGGCCAGTTGCGCGTGATGGCAATGTAGCATACTCCGCGGGATGTGGTATTGGATTTTCTTATAATTTTAAAAGTAAACGAGCCAGACCAAAAGCGCGCTTGGAGAAAAGCTTTATTTGGTGGAGATGGAATCCGGCAGCATTTCTGCCTGTGCAGTTTTAACTCCGAGAACTGTTACCATGATCGGCCTTTTATACCATGAAACAAATGGTAACAGACAATGCAAATCAGAATCTTTTGATGCTAAAGGCCCCTTTGTCTGGTGGTGGTTGCCAATTGCCCACTCCCGGTTGTATTCTACAATTGATGGCTGTCGCCTGTAAAACTAAACACATAACCACCAATTACAGCAACAATACCATACAGGTGCATTTACAGTCCCCTCCAAAAGTATTGGAACAGCAAGGCAAATTCCCTTGTTTTTGTTGTTCACTGAAGACATTTGGGTTTAAGATCAAAAGATGAGTATGAGACAAGAGTTCAGAATGTCATCTTTGATTTCCTGGTATTTACATTTAGATGTGTTAAACAACTTAGGATATATCACCGTTTGTATTACACCACAGAATTTTTAGGTGAGCAAAAGTAAAGGAACAAATAATCTTAAAGTAAATAACATTTAATATTTGGTGGCATAACCCTTGCTTGCAATAACTGCCTCAAGCCTGCAACCCATCGACATCACCAAACTGTTGCATTCTTCATTTGTGATGCTATTCCAGGCTTTTACCGCAGCTTCTTTTAGTTCTTGTTTGTTTCGGGGGGTTTCTCCCTTCAGTCTCCTCTTCAGGAGGTGAAATGCATGCTCTATTGGGTTAAGGTCAGGTGATTGACTTGGCCAGTCTAAAACCTTCCACTTTTTTCCCCTGATGAAGTCCTTTGTTTTGTTGGCAGTGTGCTTTGGGTCATTGTCCTGCTGCATGATAAAATTCCTCCCGATTAGTTTGGATGCATTTCTCCGTAAATTGGCAGATAAAATGTTTCTGTACACTTCGGAATTCATTCTGCTGCTACCATCATCAGTTACATCATCAATAAATATTAATGAGCCTGTTCCAGAAGCGGCCATGCACGCCCAAGCCATGACATTACCTCCACCATGCTTCACAGGTGAGCTTGTATGCTTCGGATCATAAGCAGTTCCTTTCTTTCTCCACACTTTGGCCTTTCCATCACTTTGGTAAGCTTAATCTTGGTCTCATCAGTCCATAAGATTCTGTTCCAGAACTTTTGCGGCTCATCTCTGTACTACTTTGCAAATTTCAATCTGGCCTTCCGATTCTTACTGCTGATAAGTGGTTTGCATCTTGTGGTATGGCCTCTATATTTCTGCTCTCGGAGTCTTCTTCGAACAGTGGATTGTGATACCTTCACCCCTGCACTGTGGAGGTCGTTGGTGATGTGACTTACTGATGTTTTAGGGTTTTTCTTCACAGCTCTCACAATATTTCTGTCATCAACTACTGTTTTCCTTGGCCGACCTGTTCGACGTCTGTTGCTCAGTACACCAGTAGTTTTTTCTTTTCTAGGACATTCCAAATTGTTGTGCTTGCTATGCCCAATGTTTGTCCAATGGCTCTGATTGATTTTCCTTCTCTTCTCAGCTTCAGAATGGCTTGCTTTTCTCCCATAGACAGCTCTCTGGTCTTCATGTTGGTTTATCCTATTTAACAAGAAATGTAAAATGGTAAATGGACTGCATTTATATAGCACTTTTCTACTCATTTGAGTACTCAAAGCACTTTACAGTTATATGCCTCACATCTACCTACCAGTGGCAGAGGCTGCTATACAGGCTTACCAACTGGCCACTGGGAGCTGTTGGGGGTTCAGTGTCTTGCTTAAGGACACTTCGACACTCTGCCAGGATGAGCCAGATTCGAACCAGGGACCTATCTCCTGAGCCACATGTAGTCTTTATAGGTTTAAACCCAGGCCAAAAAGTAGACTAGTCATGCAGAGCTATTTAATGTTTGATCAATCAACCTTAAAGGCAACACCTGGTCAACAAGAAACACCTGTCAGTCACATGTTCCAATAGTTTTGCTCACTTGAAAAATGGGTGGTATGTCCTGAGTTGTTTAACACATCTAGATGTAAATACCAGGAAATAAAAGCTGACATTCTGAACTCTTGTCTCATACTCATCTTTTGATCTTAAACCCAAATGTTTTCAGTGAACAACAAAAACAAGGGAATTTGCCTTGCTGTTCCAATACTTTTGGAGGGGACTGTATATGCTCTGTATCAACAATACCATACAGGACTACCCGGTGACTAAGGCTGTGAGTAGCCCCACTGGCATGATTAATGCATGCTCAGTGCCACCGGTTCTGTATGGCATTCCTAAGTACGCCACCAATTACACAAACAATATCATACGAACCTATGTGGTGAATAAAGGTGTGAGTAGCCCCACTAGACCAACAAGAAGCAGCATACCTTTGTGCATGGACATGTATGTTATTCCTTTTGGTGACCAGACCAGAAGCACAGGTCTGGTTGCATCAGTGTCCTTGGTGAGTTGGCAAACCTATTCACCACAAAAGAAGTCTTAGATATGCAACAGGCCTTCATATCACTGCTTCACAATAGCATGGACAGGACTGATAACTGAAGTAGGAATACAATATGCTGGACGACGGACATTTTTGTGGCTGAGAAGTGAAAATGAGATCAAGCAGCGTGTTTTTCTCCGTTGTTGCTCCATGTATCAGCTGCGAATAACCTGCCTGTGAGTAAATCCTTAATTGGCTTTGCATTCTTTACAAAATAATTCTCATTAAAATCTCCACAGATCAAAACATGGTCATGATCCATCATTCCAAAGGCATCCAAAAGCTTTGTCAGATGTGGTAAGAAGTCACTTGTCCTGTGGTTTGGGGGTCTATAAAAATAGCAGCAACTATAAGTTGTACTGGGGGTGTGACTTTCAGAACCAGAAACTCCATGTCAGTTATATCCTGAGTATACTGCACCACCTGGGCATTTATGAGTCTTTGCATATATTGCAACACCACCACCTTTATGGTTTGCCAACTGTGGGTAACTGTTGTAAGTCACATGTCTGTTTCACTTGTACATGTTGTAGCCTTCCAGATGGAGTCCCTCAGGGACAGCTGATCCAAACAAGTGCATTTCAGTGAGACATAAAATATCACCAAGGCAGATCTCGTGATGTTTACGCATATCATCAAAGTGGCAGTGTAAACCTTAAATGTTATGGTGAATCACAGTGAGCGTTGCGGTATCTGTAGTGTCTGCAGGGGTGACGTGCATCAAAAGTGGCATGATGTCCATTTTTCTTTTTGGTGTGCTTTCCAGTGAGGACAAAACTACTTTATTGCAAAATATTTTCTTTTCATCGAAATCAGTTATGTGTAAGCCTTGCAAAGAGGTAGTCCTGCTGAGAGCCACATAGGCCATACCAGGTTCAAAAATGTGCTTCAAAGATACCACTGATGCTGATGATATCATTCCTTGTACCTTATGTGAAGTGCAAGCATAGGCCAGTTTCAAGGGGAACTGACAACATACCAATCCCTTCTTGCATCTCTCTTCCACCCTCTCAATGTAGACAACATTTTTAGGGCTTCCAGGGACTCGATTGTGTCTTTTGGTTCCTGGGTTATTCAGTTCCAACCCGATTAAATCCACGAATGGATTGCCATCTTGACCTTTCCAAATGTCCCGTTAACCAAACCATCTTCTATGTACAAATTTCTCGTGAGGACAACACACGCACCCTCTGACAGCTGTAATGTGTCAGGCAGATCTGCTTTGCGGCCTTGAAATGGAGCTCCTTGCATTTTCATTTGTCCTGTTTGCTTTTTTATAGTCTTCTGCATCAATACGTGTTATGCTGGGACAGAGGGCAGAAAACTCTGTCACTGGCACACAAAGGTTCCGTTTTCTTCTTGATGCGAAGCCTGTTGAGCAGTTCAGCAAATGCGGCGTCATCTTTCTGTCTCGTATCTGGAACCGATCTTTCCAAATATCCACTGTATTGTCCTCATAGATGCACAGTGCTTTTGCCTTTACCAGTGGCAGCAGCTGAAAGAAGTCCCCAACTGTTAGCACTGACACTCCTCCGAATGGCTGCATATGTGGACTGGAGACTTCAGCATATTAAAGGCAGCAAGCAAAGAACTCTTTGGACACCATAGAAATTTCATGAATGACTATTTGACTATCTGCACGTTTGAGAGAGTGACTGACTACATCCAAAGAATGGTGAGGCGGATTCAGGTTCCTTGGCAGTTTGAATATTGAATGTAGAGTATTGCCAGAGATGTTAAATGCGGTGGTTCCTTTGAAAGATATCAGTAGCACTGTTGGCACTGATATGTCGCCATCTTCACTCATACTAGGCAGTCTTCTCAGAATTTTTGTTGCTTCGTTATAGATGCATTTGGTCAACTGAGATTTCAGCTCCACCCGTAACAATATAAAAAAACTGTTCAGGTCTTTCTGCATTTACAAGCCTGAAGCACCAGTCTCTTACTTTGTAAAACACAGCCACATGGGTTTGATTAAAACCCCTTTGTGCAGATCCAAGTTCAAGTTCATTTTCAAACTATTTGTACTACTATACTATAACACTACAACAGTTATCTGAAGTGGTACATATTGCACAATGGTCATTCAGGGCTAAAATTGAAGTATCCAAAATGTAAAAATGTAACCAAAACCTCTCCAACACCGCATATTGGACTTGGGAGTCCTTTTGAGGCAACTCGTAAGTGCTATTGAAAAATACAGAGAAACTACACAAAGTGGGAGGGATTACTTTTTTGTGTGACATCATACTTTCTTGAGGATATAAAACTGTCCATATCAGAACCCTGTTAGCCAGAACAATTGTAAACATTATACCTGCAATGTGCTGTTACCACCTCCTACGACGTGGACGAGAGGTTGGATTTTAGGAGTGGAAAAAAAAGAACACCGCAAACTCAGGAACTATTAACAGCAAACTCATTTACAACAACTATTTACAAATAAGGCACACAGACTTTTCTGACAATCTGCTCTGCAGATAATGCCACTCTGTAAAGCACAGTCGGTCCACAACTACGCAGTGGCACATTGCAAGATCTGCATTTATACATGGTCTTCATTTTGCAGTGCACACATTTTCTCCTCCCTTCAGTGGCTTTCGGGTGAGGGTCAGTGAACACCTCACAGACTGGAACAGGGAAGCATCCCTCTCTGCTCCGGGCCCTGGGGCAGAGGTGAGGAGGAGAATGCCTCACTGGCGGCCTCTCCAGTTGTGGATGCCTGTGGCTGCCCACCATCAGCCAGCTCCATGCACAGCAGCTCCCTGAAGCGCTTCTGCTGCCTCGCTAGTGCCGCCACCTTGTGGATGATGCTGTTTACCACCGCGATGTCAAAAAAGTAGAGAAACAGCTTCACATACCAACGCCTGCTCTTCTGCATCACAGAGGAGTAGTTTATGAGAGCGTCAGACAAGTCAGCTCGCCCCCATGAACTTGTGTGCCCTCACAGAATCTGGCACAGGGATCTGTTGAGTGGTCCAGGTGCCCTTTGGATATCTGACCCAACGCTGCACAGACTGCCCGCTATGTGGACAGAGGAGCACAGCGTGACTTCTCTTGTGTCCCTCCACTTCACAAACAGCAGTGGGCCATCTCTGATTCCTTCGCATGTCCCCACGGTCCGCTTTTCTTGACAGGGCACTGATGGTCATCCTTGGGAAGCCTATCCTCCTCTTGTGGATGGTTCCACAGGCCCCAAAACCAATTGTGATGGAAGAGCAGCGAGCTAGTGTAAAAGTTGTCAACATACACTGTGTACCCCGTGCCTAGATAGGGCACACGGAGCAGATTGACAACTGCGTCAAAGCTTAGGCCTTTCCTGATGGACTCTTTGCCTTCCCCTCGTAGACACAAGTCACATGTACTCACTGGAGCTGTCAGCGAGGATGAAGAGCTTGAACCCCCACTTGGTAGGCTTGTCCTTCATATAGTGCTTCATCCCGATCCTCGCCTTGGTTGGCACTATGCATTCATCTATGGCGAGGTTCTGGCGCGGGTGGTAGTAGGCAGTCAGGATCTGCTCCTGGAGCGGCTTGAGGCGGAAGAGACCTCGGAGCTGGTCATTCACGGCGTCCGCCGCTGGGTCACTCATGTTCAGGTATGCGCTGATGACCTCATACTGGTACCCAGGCATCACAGAAGCAGTAAATGGGTGGCTGTGCAAGTGGTCCTTCCTCCACATGTCCCGGGCAGCTGAAGGCTTCACCAGGCCAAGGTAGATGACGATGCTAAGAAACCTGAGCATTTCCTTAGCCTCTGCAGTCCTCCCCGCTGCATATTTGTTGGTGTTGCAGCACAGGGTGCGGATCACGTCTTTACTGAAGAACAGCTGGAAGATATCAGAGGGGCTGTACTCCCTCTGAAAATCCAGCTGAACTCCTGGGGTCCTCCTGGGGTGAAACTGCAATGGAGAAGGTTGTTCATTTTCCTCTGAGGGGTCACGCCATCTATCCTCCTCTGCTGCAGGTGGTGGTGCTGCTGCGCTCATCTCCACTGGAGCTGGCCTTGCTCTGTGAAGTGCTGCCTCCAGCACTAGGTAGCCGCCCAGCTGAGATCTGCGAGGAGCTTCCAGGTGGTGGAGGGGGTGGTGTGGGTGCTCTTCTCTTTGCTGGAGTTGGCTTTGATATGCCCCCTGCACTAGGCTGTCCTCCAGCAGATTTTGCTGCTTCACTGCAAGAAAAAAGATAGGACAACATGAACAAATGGATAAAACGGGCAACATGAGAACAAATACAAATTGCCTCAATGTGTCAAAGATCACAACCACCATGACACATAACTTGTGCTGACATTCTCTTGATTGAATTTAGCAAGCACTACACAAAACAAATGCATGCTTGATGCAAAAAAAAAATATATAATGAAAGACCATTTCACTTTTTGAATGTATTTTACAATAGTTTCGATGTAATATGTGCTTCATGAAAAACAGCACCACACAAGTGAAATTTAAATGGTTGCCATGTGACGTTGATTGAGGGGGCATTTAAATCGAATATTATAGTATTATGCATTCTTTCACGCACAAACGTGAATTTAGATGTATGTAGACTACTAACATGTCAAGGATGACATCAATTCCATGCACAAATGTGTCCTCTTCGGCAGAGTCCATGCTAGCAGCCATAGATCCGTCACTGTCCGTATCCTGCTCCTCCTCACTCCTGAATAACTCTTCATGAACCTCGGGCAAAGTGAGCCTTTTCCTCGCCATGGTGTCCAGAAGTGTTTTTAGTCAGGAAAAATGCAAAATGACTGGCAAATCACAAAAAATGCACTAAAACAAGTCACTTGCTTTCGCTCTGAAACGCGCACTTCAGTAGCTAGCAGAGCGCACACAAAGCCGTTTTCTTTACGCGTCAGCCTCCCCCACTCTATAGGTGTCCAATCCAGGCAAATGACCTGTCTGTTTCCATCAGAATGGTTATGGTTACAATGGAAATGAATGCATGTTTTTTTACGAATTTGTGAGCAAGCAAATAAACAACTTTACTGACCAAAGGGAAAGTGTTCAATGGTGTTGTGTAGTTGCTATGATGGTAAAGTTGTTGGCTTGCTCACGACTTTGTAAAAAATATGCATTCATTTCCATCGTAACCGAACGTAATATTCTCGAACTCTTCGCGACCACAAAATGTAAAGTTTTCTGTAGAGTTGTATGTGAATTCGAAACTAAAGATGTCCATTTTCTATGACAAAATCGTCTTGCATCCTAAACATGTTTAAAGGGCTAATCATTCGGAGGTGGCATGCTCCACTTGTAAACACTAGAGAAAGACACAGCGTAGTCAGTATGCGATTTATGGGGAACGGTTACATGTAGACGGCTGAAAATTGGTATGCACATAATTATACTTGTTCTAAGAAATTTGAGTTGCTGTTTTAAGTTGTGTTTTAAGAATATTCGACGCTTAAAATAAGATCTTGTATACGCAGAACGAGCCCGTCATCAGGCTCGCTAAGGGGCGCTTCTGCATGAACAGGTTAAGATTTTGGTACATTGCTGCACAGCTGCTGGACTCAGTAGAGGACATTCTACAAGTGGCATAGCTGCTGTCCTGTTAGAATTTCTGTTGTATTCTGGAACATTGTCTTGCTCATTAACCTCGTCTGCATCCATCAGTTCACGTTCTGAAATGCATTCAATCCGAATGAGTTCCATAGTAGGAGCCAAAGTGGCCCATGCATCCTCAATGGGTCCAATTGCAGCAAAGTCCTCTATTGCTCTCTCTCAATTGCTTCGTTGTCTTTTTCATACCGAGACCTGTTATTCTTCAGTTTCACAAACAGGTGTCAGTAGATCAGTGCCAGGCAGGGTGACAAATGCACATGCAAAGAAGGACTCATATGAATTGAATGTGTTTGACTTTAGTTGATGATTGCTTCTATGCGGAGAGTAAAGTTTAAGAAGAGTCCAAGAAGAGAACTTTTCTGGGTCCTTCCTTTCAGAAAACCAAACCATGCATATCTAATGACAGCAGGTTTGCCTTTTGTCCGCTTCTGAATAAATCCCATGTGTTGAAGGGGCAAGACATTTTTACCATTCTTCTGTCTGCCATAGAACATTCAACAAATTCAACAAATCCCAAATATGCTTCAGCTTGACTTTGGCTTGCGCTTTTGGATTTGGTCCATCAGGATCAGCTGGCCCTGGTTTTATGAAAGTGGATTTTACCAGGGGTTTGGGAAACCCAAAGCGGCAATTCTTCTTACCTTTCTTGCATGACTTGCGATACAATTCAGTTCAATACAATTTGTTTCGCTTTCTGAAGACATTTAAACTTGCTCCATCCATTTGGTGCACCTCATTTAGGTGGGCCAGAAACAGTGAATTGGCTACACATTGGCTATTACAACTATACTCGGAAAACCTGTGATAAGCCTGGTTATATGAAGCAGTTACTGCAATCTCACTTGGCACATCAGAGGGTTGATTATCAGTACTCTAAAATCTAGTGACTGTACACCTGCACGGATTACCCAACCACCAATTTATGAAGGAACAGTAATTGCTGAAGTTCGATATTACACAAGTTATTTCAGAAAATCAAGAGCAGTTAGTGTAAGGTACAATACCCTATGGGTTAACAGCTTAGCTAGCCTTTGCGTGCAGGGAATTTCAAACACGTTTAATAAAATGAAGAAATAGTCACTCAACGAAATATCAACGAAACTTGATCGAAGAAGTCCAAATCAGGTGGTCAAAGTTAGTGAAAATTAACAGAACAGGTGGACGAATGTTGATTGAAGAACGGTCCAATTTATGTAGCTAGCTAGCTATCCAGGAAAAATGGTGAAAGTCTGGTCCAAAATCATGATATTCAAAGTAGCAAAGGTTCTCTGAGCCCATGTCACAAAGGTTGGTAGAGATCAAATGGGAAAAACCGTTAACTTTGAAACTCTTAAGCATTTAAAAATATAATAAACTCAGAAAGGGTCAGCCTATCATTTGCGCTCCTCCACTTCAAGTCAGTGCTGACAGAAGAACTCTGTTACCCCCTTTCCACCAACGTGAACTAGGTGCTAGTTCTGGGCTGGTGCTAGTGCCAGTTCAGTTAGTTCAACTTGCGTACCTTGTAAGAAACCTAAGTAGCACAGCTACTAATTTCTCACATCAATGTTACGAACATAACATTAATGTTATGAACATAAAATGAGTAGTTATGCTTGGTTGGGTAATGTTAGCTGACCAACAGCTAGTTAGCGAGCCATCAATGTTACGTTCGTAAAACTGATGTGAGAAATTAGTAGCTCGCTAAACAGCTAAGAAATACATAGTTGGCTGGCAACCATTGCCTCAAGCATTGCTGTTGCTGAGTTTAAGGTCCCGGTCAGTTGGCATGCTGGTCTGTCGCCAAGGACCGAGTCAAGAAGGTTGAAATCGGGATTTCTCCGTGGCTGAACATTGCCGCTTTGCCCGAGGTCCTTCTTTCGGTCCCTGTACTCCTTTTTCAATTTCTTGCTTATCTGTTCGATGCTTCTGTCATACCCCGCTGTAGCCATCTTGCGCTGTATCTTCGAACACCGGTCTCGTTCTTGAAGCTCCCTCTAGTTTATGCTGAACTTCTGTCGAGGACCACAGTGCAAGGAGACAGTTTGTCTCCTCCACGGACCACTGTTGCTTCGATTTCACGTCCATACTGAAGCTCTGGTGTGTGTTCTTCTTTTTAGTCATGATAATCCCACCGCCAGCCCCTGATGTAAGCAGTTCTTGGTTCTAGACCAGCAATGTGTCGGTGCCACTCTCGGATCAGTTTTCCTGGCTGTTGAAACCCGAAGAACTGGATCGAGATTAGGCACCGGCTCTGAACCCGCCCTCGAACTGCCTTGGTGGAAAAAGGGTATATGTTTCGTGAGTGTTAGGTGGCATGACCTGAGCCAGCGTATGAGGTACTGTGACAGTAGGCCGAAAGGTGACCACGTGGTAAGACTTTGAAAAATGAATTGCAGTCATTGGGAGGATGGAAGGATGAATAAACGAGTAAAAGACGAGTGTGGGGTCAGTATGGCTTTCAATGAGTGTTGGGTGGCATGACATGAGGCAGCATATGTGGTACGGTGGGTGTCGGGCCAAAGGTGAGTGTGCAGTAAGGCTTTGAAAAATGAATTGCAGTCAGTGGGAGGATGGAAGGATGAATAAACGAGTAAAAGGAGTGCTGGTCAGTATGGGTTTCAGTGAGTGTTGGGTGGCATGACTTTCATGCATGCATACACAGTCAAAGTTGATCCTCAATGGAGTAATGTAATGTAATTAAACCAGGACAAATAATGGACTTTCAGTCCCTTGACATGTACAATATTGATAAGATGTATGCTACCCTTAGAAACATTTGAAATGTTTAAGGGAACTGTGCCTTAAAAACAGAAAAAGTAAGAAAAAGGCTGTTGTTCAATGGAATGTTATGCTGCATTGATACCTTTTACATTATTCTGAAAAACAAATTGTAACACGATACGTGTAAAAAAAGGGGGAAAAAAAAAACTAAAAAAGGGTGGGTGTGGGGGAGCTACTGTGTCATGTCAGTTTTAATGTGATGTGTTGATACTGCCAGGGGAGTGGGAAAGGGGGGGGGGGGGGGGGGAAAGTTCAATGGATTGTATTGTATTTCAATTATACATTTTACATTATTCTGAAAAACGTAATATATTAATAAGTGTGACTTAAGGGACATATAAAAAATAAAATGTATGACTGAATGTTAAATGTTGAAAGTGTAAAAAAAAAAAGTCATTGATAAATTATATAATGAATGTTTAGGTTAATAAATGTGATTAAAAAAACATTTTTGACTGTTTCTCATGTTGTACTGAATACAAATTTGCCATCATAAGGTACAAAGTGATTGTCACTGGGGCAGTACCCTCTAAAGGCCAAATTTGTACCATTTCCAAGGGTACATTTTAGTCCTAGAGCATTTAAGGTCCATTGTTGTCCCCAGGGGTACAATGGGTGTACCTTTGAGGGTACTGCCCCAGTGACGAGCTGTTGGACCCCTAAAGGTACAAATTTAGCACATTATTTCTGACAGTGAATGGTAATGTGGGGACAACCCCGTATTAACTGGGTGGCACGTATTATACTTAGCTATGTAAACTGTAACTTTAAGTTAATTATCTGACTATTTAGGTGCAAACTTGAGAGCCTTGATCCACTTATGATCCCTGTTTGTGGTAACTAGGATAGGCAATGGCTAATGCAGCCAACGAGCAATCTAAATTAGATAGCTACACAGCTAGCTAACATACTGGCCTTACTAACTAGTTTAATTCAAACACCTTGCGTTAGTTAAGTCGGTTATTAACAAAACAACAAATGTTTTGAACCAAGATGATATTTTTCCAAAAATAAATGGCTTCTTGTAATCGTCCACCCCATTCCACACTGATGCCTTGAAAATTTTCTTCAATTTAGCTAGCTAGCTAATCTTGGAGGAGACCAACTATAAATTACTGTGAGTTAGCTAAGCTTCTTAAAAGCTTGTCAACAAGCTAAGTTACACTTGTTTCCATTCGCCATGCCGTCAAACCGTTTCAACTGTCCATTTGAAAGTTTCACAAAACAATGTAGTGAGTCAGACAGATCCTTGCTTTCGCCATCTGGTAAATCTCAATCAGGTTTCCATTCCTTCACATTACCCAGGCTGGGTCATACATAACCAAAGTGTGCTCCCTGTCGGTTGCTGAGACTTTCTGTGCAGTTCAGCAAGTTGCATGAAATGCAAAATTGTATTAGTATACACCTGCATCGAGAGGGAAAATCTAGTTACATTTACTGATTATTTTTCCCTTGCTTTACCACTTTATTTACTTTTAAACACAGATGCAATGTATTAGAGAACGGCAACTTGACTATAAATTTAAAATTTAAAAGCAAAGATAATAAAATGCTGGTGTAGAGAAGCTGGCCGATACTTCTCTCATAAATGAGTAAAAAAGAACAAAAGGTTAAAACTATTTTTTTTAGAATACAACCTAAAACAGAGACCAGCCTATGAAAACCAAATGCAGGGACAAAGTGAACCTCCTGCTCTGTAGCCACACCTGTATTTAGTCAGGCCTCAATTAGTATGGTGTGGCTTGTTATCCCATAGGCTGGTACCCCACACAAACTAACCGTCAATTAACAATCATTGACATTGAATAACAATTGACATTTAGGCTAAGGAAGAGGTGGTGAAGGCTCTCCTTCACAGCTGGACTGCTGACATACACCTTTTTTTTCGATTGGCATCAGATTATTTTCCGGTCCCGCACCGCCACCTGATATCAGGAGCCGGGTGTACCATTCACATGCGATGTGTAGGTCAGGTAAATACCTAAGAAATCCCTTTCAATCATTTCATGGATACTGAAAGAATAATGATTACCGACCCAACTTCAAAACGTTCACCTAAATTCTTCACTTTTGTTCCTACACGGTCCACGCATTATATTTGTCATCCAGTGGTAAATCAAAATAGAGGAAATATGGAAGCAGGAGCACGTTTCTGTCAAAAGATGAGTACAATCACAAATGTTTCCACAAGAGGATTTTGAGTGGTCATAGTCAAATGGTCGGTTTGTTCAAGTTTATTCCCAATTATTACATAACGTTTATAGTTACCTTTGCACGCAAAACTTATGATCCCGAATTCACTCGTGCTCATGTAGAATTCAGAGCGGAGAGACACAACGTGGTATCAATTTTGTAACTGCAATATTGATTGTATATTGGGTGGAAAGTCCCCCAGCATGCAGGACTTTTGCTGCCAGTCAGGCATTCTGTGAGGAACCTGTGCAGCATGAAGCCCAAGAACAGCACCACTTGAGTTGACTTGTACATATTCATTTAAAGAAAAAGACTTTTTTTCCTTTTATTTCCTTTTATTCTTTACTTCACCGCGGTAGAGTGAAGATTAAACACATCACACAACATGGCAGGAACACCTTCTCCCATACCTGCAAGGGGATCAAGGGGATCCTACTCACTATCACTCCAATACTGCATCTTTCACACAAATAACTTATTGTAGAGAAAGATGCAAGCAGTAATTCATTTTCAGTTGCTGGGTGCTTTTAACTATATTCAGTCCATCTGCTGGAAAAGTAATTGCAACAACAATGGATCCAATCGTTTTTATTTGGTTTTCATTCTGTGTTGCTGTTTAATGGACACATTTTGTTTGTATCTTTTAAGAAAGTGTCAGTCAACCCCTAAAAAAATTCCATGGCTTGCTTTCAGGTCAGGTCATCAATAATGAAAGTTCCAATTTGTGATTTAAATGCAATCATACAAAATTTGCCCGACAAGCAGAACTCACAAGCAAAACTACATTTACACCAGTGGTAAAATGGGATGTGAAGATACCAAAATGCAATCACATTCCATGCCCTATCTGCAAATGAAAGCTGCTGAGGTGATGTGCGATGCAATCCCATTTCTGTCACCATCCTGCATTCACACCACCCTGACGGGATTACCGACCAGCAGCAGTCATCACTCCCTTCTCCTAAACCCACACAGCAGATAGTTACTTCTTGCTATGGATTGTGCTGTTGCAGGATCACTAATCATCGTCATCGTTTAATAGAGGCGGCCCCCCCTCGCCGGCGGTGGAGTGAGTCTTCTTCCCATGCTTCTGCACATGGTCCTCATTCATCTTCTCCAGCACTTCAATCTGCAGGACAAAAACATTCACAGGACAGAGAGAATTTATTGTGTCACATGTCATATCTAAAATCCCAAGTACAGGGTACCAATTACAATTAGTCAAAAGCTATGATTATTGTCCTGCTCTGGATTTTTGTCATTGAATGGTATATCAATGCAAAGAATATTTTTCCATCAGTCATTATTATACCATAATATGGATAACTGATAATTGACAAGTAAGTTAATTAGCAGGATGGCATTATATTACTTATTACTGGATGGTATATTAAATAAATTTTAAAAAGTGTACCAAGTGGTCCTAAATGTATCTGAGGAAGTGGGGATATTAAAATAATCTGTACTAGATATCAGTACAGATCTGTGCAAATATTCAGCCTTATGATCCAGCTCTACATTTAGGTATAAGAAGACCTGGAGGATCCATTCACTGTCTGATCTCACCTGGGCTATGAACTCTGCCTCATTGTCAGCGATAATCTGGAGGCCAGACACTGCATTGAAGAGGTCATACACGTTCATCGCATCAGCTACACCTGCTTTCTGGAAGAACTGGAAGCAGACGGAAAGAAATTGTAATTCAGAAAATAACAAGGGTATATCAACTGTGCTGAGAATTGTTATGCCTGAGTTAATAAAATGCAGGAGGTTGGATTTTACATGCTTGCCTTCATGGCTCGAAATGGAGAAACTTGGTTTTGGTTCTCTACTGTATATTATGATGACTTCAGAAAGCAACTTGTATAAAAGGATATGCAACATATATCAACAGAGAGGAATTAGTGGTAACCTTTAATGTTTTAATTTTAATTACAACATGTACACCACCATTAAAAAATGCTGACATCACACTTCTAGTCCACAGTTACACAGTCTTCTCACCGTAGACACGTTCCTGCAGTCTCGGAATAGGAACTCCAGTCCGTGTGGGTGGGTGGGTTCCACTGACTGACTCACATCAATCATCCACACCTGTAACAGGCACTCATCACATCACTGACATCACCATTCAATCACTACATATCTAGATATTTCAGCATCAAGGGTGTCAAGGTAGGTGCACACGGTTCACTCCCTAGACACTAAGGCAGTCATCATTTCCTCCAGCATTCCAGCATTATGATTACAAAGCAGAAAGGCTTTGTCTTTACTCTGATGGGGAGCATGCCCTGGGGCAGGGCAGATGCTTATTTCACAAGGCCACTGAAAAAAGAAATCGGCAGAATATGACAAGAAGCGTACCTTCCCATTATGCCACAGCATGTTATATTCACTCAAGTCAGCGTGAACGAGGTTACATTCTTGATATAACTGCTGCATCATCTGAAAGGACCAATTGCAACAAGTTCACAGGAGTGACTGTATTCAAAACAGACAACATAAACACAAACATGAAATGCTGATGTTTTGTAACTCTGGACTGTAATCACCCAGAAGGCTAAGATCCAAGATGGGGGGTACTGCTGTTCTATTCTTGAGCAAGGTACCAAGCATGAAAAGCTAAACATCCACCTTTTAAAATGGATGGTATACAAAATGACAACCATGTAAATCCCCCTGGATTAGGCAGTCAACTAAGCATTTTTAACATTATCATCACCCCAGCTAAAGAGTTATTAGCTGAAGTAGGGGATCTGGTAATGGCACTACCAATCCAGCCTTAGTGGCGTTACTTACATGCAGCACCTGGTAGTAGGCTCCCTTCATGTCCTCAGTGCCCAGCTTTACCTCCTTTAGTTTAGGTGCTGGCACATGGTTCTGGCCAATGAAAGACATCACCAAGATGTGCTTCTTCAGAATGACCACCTCAGGGCAGAGAATGCCAGCCTTCTTCATCCTGATCAGGAAGACCACAGCTTGAGTCAGTTCACACATTGGAGCATACAGACTAAGTCAGGCTTTTCAGTCCTACAGCTTACCATCCATCATTATGGCCTCTAAATTGTGAAAGGGAAATAATGGGTACACAATACATGACAGACCAACGGACAGATAATTGTTGAGTTTGACAGGACTGAGGATTGATGACAAAAATACCCAGTGTTAATTCTTTCAGTTGATTACCTTTAAAAGCACTAAGGATCCTGTATCATTTCAGCAGTCCCATAAAAATCGGAATTTTTGCGAGAGGCACACGGGGATAATCCTTAAATGCATCTCTCACCTGGCTAGATTGTGCATCTCCTTCTCAGCCCACATGCGGATGATCTTGCGGGGGTTCAGTTTGCTGAAGCGGTCTTTGAAGCGGTAGTCGTCCTTGATGTACTTGTCTCGGTTCTTAAACTCATTCAGTGTGGTCTTGAACACCTTCAGAACACATTCCTCTGGTACAGCTTTATCCTCCAGACTTCAAGAGAAAAGAAATGCACAACCACACGGAGCAATCAGCTCATTCACTCATAATAAATCTTGTGTTTTATGAATGATACCTCATTGCCAGATAACAAAAATGAAGCTGCTCCATACAAGGACCATCCAAACCAAACAGTATTTATGTTTTTTTAAATTAACTTTTTCAAAAATCTTAGGATGAATCTTACTGATGTGCAGTGGGCAACTACTGGAGATTATAAGAGAATTAAAATTAGAAGTTAAAATAATTAAATTAAAAAGTTAAAACAATTTTCAAAATCACACAAGATGAGTGAAAATGAATCTCTCACCTCCCTCCATCGGCATGGAAGACCACTGACTCCTTCCCCGTACTGATGCAGCCATTGATTTTCTCCAGGATGCCGGCGTTCACCATCTTGTACATCAGCAGACGAGTCTTGGGGTCCACCGCTTGTTCCTGAGGAGACAGAGCCAATGGTGCAGACGTAAGTTCAGAGGTACAAGGAGGGCCTCATTAAAGGCAGCAAAACAAATGGGAGTTATAAACTACACGCGGTGCGCATCTCTGTCCTCGTGCCAGAAAGCCCTGCTGTCTGCAGGCTACTGTTCCAGCTCGGTACTCAAACAACCTGATTCAATAATCACTGTCTTGAAAGAAGCAGCTTCTCTCACCAGTCTGAGACTGTCAGTGGTAGAGAGAAAACTGGAAAACCTTCTGGACTGCAGTGGTCCTCAACTGCAGGAGTTCAGTAGATGCGATGCATCATGTGACATACAATTTTCCTTTTAAGCATGTTGGACATTGAGAGAACTTATTTCAAGTTAAATGTCCCATTTCAGAACAGCGAAAATACAACTTAAACCAATCAAAAGCTGGTATGGTTACAATCTCAGCTGTTCAGGCTTTAATTTCATTATGGACATGTATAAAGGGCATGTAGCTGTATTGTGATTGCCATAGAGGGGTGCTACGGCGTGCCGCTAACTGCAACCCCTCTCTCCTGTCCGAACACTTACTGCGGTGGAGTGCTCCTTCTTCTCGTGCACGCGTGTGCTACGGCGCTGCTCGGTGTAGCAGTGTTGCTTTAAGGCATTGTAGACGTGATTGGACAGTTTTAGGTCCATCCCTATCCCGTCTCCCACTTGGACTTCAGGTGCAAACTTGGAGGGGGGGGGGGCAACAACAGGGGATTAAAATGAGCACAGGGCGCCGAGTGACAGCAGGCATTCACAGAAACCTGTGTGCTCCAGCACTGGTAGATGTGGCTTACATTATCCATGCGTGCGGTGTTCTTCCTGCCACACACCACCTCATCATGCTTGGTGGTGATGTTCTTGCCTTTTCCTACAAAACCCTTCCTTGGGGTCGTCATGGGCTTAGCTGTGAAATCAAACATGAATCTAAGGCCTGGTCAAATTCACTGTAATTCTTTATTGTCCATAAAACCTGGTGCAAGTGTGGCGAGATATCCTGTTAGACAAAAATTATCTTTGTTGAGAGCTCTGGCTTGACAGATGACAGATGGCATCACCGTGACTTTGGATTCTGAAAACATGCTGACAACCCTGGGCAAACGGTATTGGCCGCTGATGAAACTGCCCCTGCAGTTCCACTGCGCTGTATGAAAAACTCCTAGTGATGTAAACAGTAAGACAGGTGTTGTGTTTCTCAGTTCATTTGATGCCAAAACAAAAAGACAAGAATTGCATTGTTACAATGTGGATGATCTACTTAACGGAATACCACATTTATCTGTGGTTTTATTGCTGGTGGTGGTGAAACTAGTGGATTCCTCATTTCCCAACTGCACACTGCTCATAGTGATAGTTCAGGTAGGCTAGCAGAATCATTATTCGATGGAGGAAATTTTTAAAATACACACACATACATAAATATATAAACACGTAACTTATTGAACAGTACACTGATGCTCATAGGAATGCTTGAGTATTACCAGCTCTGTAAGGGTCATGACGAGTGTCCTGCCAATCAACTTCATCCTCAGAGCTGTCACTGTCATCAAAGGGGTGGACCATGCGGTAGTTCTCAAAAGAGATTGACACTGCAGTACAGGGGGAAGGTTGTCAAGTTTCTAAATTAATGGAAGACAGAACTGCTTTCATTCAGCACTGTAAACAATCAGCTCATCAGCTGATCAGATGACATTCAGAATGACCAAACTATACTAGATGCAAAGACACTTGAGTGTGATTTCACAATTCATTTTCTTCGTTTGATGCTCACTTTCCCAAGCTGTGGGATTCCATGCAATTTTAAAATGAGGCTGTGTAATAACTGGCTTACAGAATCACTTCATTAGTCTGTTTTAAGCACAGCTGGTGATGAAATAAAGATACTTTCAGATAGACATGTATACATCTGAGGTAACTTCATGAGCAATCATTTGACCCAATACAATTTCATTAAAAAAAATCACAGCTAACAAAAATGAATTCAAGATAATTTGCAGTTCTATTTTTTGGTTGAATTTCCATGTGAAGCTTGTTTCTTTTACCAGCAATGTAATTAGAATGTGTGAAGAATGTTTTAATGTGAACTGGTAAATGATACACTGCCAGTGTTTGCAAACTCCCGAAACTGTGCGCATCAGAATTTGCTGCTGCCAGTGACTCAGAGCACATACAGTGCCTTGCAAAAGTATTCAGACCCTTGGCCAAGTTTCACTTTACTAATCAGTTTCATTTTACCAAATTACAAATATTTTGAAATTCTGTTGTGTGATATTTAAAAAAAAAAACTAAACTTGGTTCATAGGTAGAGGCTATAAGGCAATTGTGTATTCTTTTTTTCATCCCCCCCCAAATCTGTTTTCATCTAAACTTACAGCTTCCAGAGCACACTATATTTTTCAAAATAATGAATGCTGACCTTCAGCATTTTTTAAATTAAAAAATCACATAGAACAAAATTTCGATGTATAATTGGTAGGGTTGGGTATCATTTGAATTTTATCGATTCCGATTCTCCTCGTTTTCTTTTCTAAAGTGAAGCCACACTTTTGACTGTTTACTGCGGTCCATCTTGTGATGGACCGCAGATTGCCATGGACCCATGTTGTGATGTTAGCCATGCATGCTAGCTCGTATTTAACCCTTTCTCACGTAACTTATTTTTATGCTATGTAGGGCGTGTGTTACGTTGCGTGGTTTGCTATGTTTTCATCAGTGTTATTAAGCTTCTCATAGTTTTCAGCTAGCATTTGCTACATTTTTAACGTTAAATTGTTGTTTCCTCAAAGCTAAAATTAGCTAGAATTTTTCCAATCTAGGGTTCTAATCGCACCAGTTTTAGCCTACACACTAAACGGCTAATCACACTGGTGTGACTGTACGCGTGAAAGGGCTGAACAAATGGACACGTAGACGTTTAGAAACCGAAATTCAATTTTTTACCGGTACCCGGTACTTGGATTTGGTTCTAATTTTGTAACCGAGTTTCAGTTCCCAACCCTAATAATTGGCAATTCAGTAAAATGTGAGAATTGATCAAGGGTCTGAATACTTTTGCAAGGCACTGTATCAGTTCCTACTTACAGCTCATTTCTTTTTCTTCTGGATTTCACTGAAATGTATTGGTCATGATTCTTGTGCACTGCCAAACACAGCAGAAGACTGCCACACTATGTGAACTCAAAATATCATGGCAGCCACCCACCAAAAAATCTAGCTCTCCTCAACAGAGAACACTGGGATTGCATTCAGCACATGAGAGCAGGTAAATCATGAACACCACCATGGTCATCTGTACTTCAAACTTCCCCCGTGACAGAATCACGGCCGTCTCACCCTTGCTGTCACCGTTGAATTTCTTCTCCTCTCTGCGCAGCTGCGTGTCAAACTCTCGGTCAAACTCCATCTGCAGCATCTGTGCCAGCATTAGATCACTTGAGGTGTCCACGTCTTCCCCAGTAAAGAGGGGCTCATTCACACTGCAAATCAAGCATGAGACAGCAGGCAGCATTACTACCAGTGATTATGCACAAATATATCAGTCACTTTTTCATGGGCTTTACTGTACATCTTCAGTATGCCTAACTCCTCACCTACACTATGCAGATACAGAATCAAAGAAATGCAGTAGGATACACCTTAAGCTCAGTATGAAACACTTTTCCTTTTTTTTGACAGAGATGCTCATAGTGGCACTGCAAGGAATTCTAGATGTGCTGTTAAAAAAATTAAGCCATGACAGTATCAAATGTGGTGCAGACAATGGACCAGGCATAACTCACTCAGGGCAGATGGGAAAGGCATTGCACTCTTCATCCAGCTGTTTGGCCAGCTGTTCGCTCATAACATCTGCCAGGGAGGAAGGGGTCACCACTTTGTTGGGGGCACCCCAGGGATTCTGGAGAGTAAAAACTAGGTGTGAGGGACAGTAGGACCATATCTACAGCTATTTATAGAAAAATCATTAACACTCATCAGAACTTGTCATCATAAAAATAAATTATTTAGATTATTTCAACAACTCTCCTAATCTTAATTTGTGATGATTTACCTAAAATTTAAACACTATTGAGCCGCCTACCCACTACACATAGGTGTTCATTGAGATAACAAGGTACAGTTCTTAATTTATCATCAATTTATATTTGATAGTTTGGTTACGACATCACTGCCGTCTGCTGGGTGGTTGAGGAAGTTAGAATGAAAGGTTGGTTTGACATGGGGGGAAAAAACCCGAGGCAAAAGAGACGCTATCTTGTCCGATGGTTTACCAACATGAAATATCCATTGTTTGATTATGGAGGGAAGAGAAACATACACTACACTAACATTCTGTTTTCTTTATTAGTATAGTAAAAATACTTGCTATCTTGTATGACAAGGCTGGCCCATGCGATTTCTGCTAAAACGTTCATATGTTCTCTTTCGAATGGTCAATATATGACAGTTCCTCGGTTCAGTTACGATAGAGGAAAATACCAGGCCTATATATCACTGACAAATGTATGTTATTAGTACTGACTGAGAACAGTACAGACTGAGAACCGACTTCTTAGCTAGTTAACCCCGACGGCAGCCATCGTTTCTCTACATGACGTCATGGTTTCTGGCGATACCGTCGTTAATACTAACATGACTGGCCAACTAACTGTAGTAAAAATCGTCAACATTCTCATGACAGCTCACAGGCTAGCACGCTAACGTTACATACAGTCCCGATTCACAATTCACAGGTAATCTGAACAAATGTGTGGTGTCCATATTCTATCAAATTCTTGTTGCTCCATGTTATTGTAGCTAGCTACACAGTTAGCTAATCTGTACTTCTCCGGCCTTGTGTCCGGCCAGCTACCAACAGGCTTTCCGTGTCCATCCACAACTTCCAGAAGCTATGACGTTTAACGTCATCCCATTTAAAACGCCAACTAACGAGCGTATATGGAGGGCAGAAAAGGTAGAAAGCTAACCAGTTAGCCAGCCATTTTCCTAGCCAAGCCAGGTACAGGGCATGAACATGGCCGGTTTCTGCTAGGCCACAGCTAATTCCAGTTTACACTGAAAATACATTGAAAAATGAAAATCGTACCTTTGCCTCTTTGGCAGTGATTCCTATTTGATCCATGTTTAATTTGACGAAATATAAAAATATTATACTTACTAACAGGCAACGCTAGTTAATAAATACTCCTTTTACGACAGTAAACTCGATAAATGACAAGTGTAATAGTTGAAGTTTGGCTTGTTTGCGCTAGCTACCCCCAACGGCGTTCTTATCAGAATGACTAAAACGTTAGCTAGTCTCGCTATAAAAATAGTTTTTCAGACACTTCCAGAATAAAGGAGTAATAATACAAAATAGATACCACTGCACGTGATAAATGTAATTAAAGTCTAGAGATACTGCCAAAATAGGCAAATAATAATAATAACTATAAGAATCACCGATACGGCTAAGGTAACGTCGCTGTAAGGCAGAAAGATCTTGTGTGCTGAACCGAACAGTACACCAGGGCAACAACCATGTCTTAAAGCGGCAGTGACATGTGTGCTTCCGCGATCAGCCGGCCGCGCTACTCCTGAGAAACTAAAGGCATTGTGGCGAGAAAAGCAAAACATAACAAACTATTTACATATGTTAACTTTAGCTGGTTGTCTGCATATTTTCTGCATATTAATTTGTGAACAGCATCTAAATCTACCTTTTTGCTGAATGGACAGTAGATCAAAACTATCCAGCAGACTAAAACAATTATTCCTCTCCAAATGTGCATTGCACTAAAATCAATTGATGTTTGTATTAAATGATGCAAGTTTGCTTTAAATACACAGACAGACAAGTGCAAAACAGACTGTTCCTAAAAATGTTGCAATACCAGTGGAGTGCATTTCAAAACACTGATTGCACCAAATGAGAAACTGTACACAACTGAAAAAATGCTGAGAAGCTGTCTCATTTGAACATTTCCAGACAGAAGGAAAGCAGTCAACCTGAGAGTTCTAACACAGTCTATCTTGCTACTGATGTCCCTGTGTGTGTGTATGCACATATGCATTCATGTATGCCAGATGATGATGGGTTACAGCATTTAGATAACATTTACATTTATTCATTTAGCAGACACTTTTATCTTTCTTTACAATGTTATCTATTTATACAGCTGGATATTTACTGAGGCAATTGTGGGTTAAGTACCTTGCCCAAGGGTACAGCAGCAGTGTCCCGGCGGGGATTGAACTGGCAACCTTTCAGTTACGAGTCCTGCTCCTTACCACTGTGCTACACTGCCATCACCATGATAAAAATGCAAGATGCATTAAAAGTGAGTTTGGTTTTACATACTGTATATTGACAATGTATTTGATATTATTCATATCCTGTTTTTATTCAAGTAATCTGTAATGTTTTTATCACACTGTTTTAACCTATTTTGTTACATTATCTCCATTGTTCTATCAATTGGTAACCTGTGTGTTCTTCTTTTAACATTTAGGAGTCATATGTCTCCCACAGTCACACTTCTCATCTTCATGTGTGCAGAGGGGTGCCCTTCACCCAGTGTCTGTTATGAATCAATTACAGATTGTCACCTTTGTTCCTCAAGATATTGCCGCACGAACAGAGACATCATTTTTGTCTGATAGCCAGCTTTCTACTATTCCCTCCATTGCTTTTTGGAACCTGACTAGCCTAACTTTTCTAGATTTATCCAGAAACACTGTGGTCCCTGCCAGTGACACCTTGAGTTATCTAAGTTATCTTACCTAATGTCTCTGGTATTTCAGAAAATGGAATGGACACCATCCCTATATCTTTTATCAGTCTACCCTGCAGATGGTCTGGTGGAATCGGACTGTAAGTCACTTAAGAGGCTCTCCAAATTCCATCATTAGGAAACTACCTTAGCCTTACCCATCCGGACCTTTCATGCAATGCCATACAAATCCAGAATAATACATCTGTAGGCCTTTACAATTTAGACACCTTGATTTTATTTGGCAACAAGCTCGTCTGTCTACCACCAGCACCTTTTGAACCAGTAAAGAAGCTTCAGACCTTGGATTTGTCAAATAATGGCCTGACATAGCTGCCTACAAAATTCTTGATAAAACAAAATTATTTGACTGATTTGATCCTCAGCAACAACAGACTGACAGAATCTATATTACCAGTTCTCAGAGGTTTAAGCAACCTGAAACATCTACACCTGTCTGGTAACAGAATTTCAGCTTTGATGCATTTTCCAGTCAAAACATTTTCTGTCCTTCTCAGATTCATCCTCTGAAACAACTCTTTATCAATACTACCTGATGGATTTTAAAGGGGTTTGGGACATCTATCAGTGCTGGATCTGTTAGGTAACTCTATTACCTACTTACCAAAAGTCATGTTTCAAAACAACAGTACGCTAGAGTATCTGTATTTGGATAGACACTTGTTCTGTAAAATGCCAATGTTGGCAGGTCTACAGGAAGTTCATGACTTAACTTGAGGATATATCAATGGCCACCTGAAGTCACTCTCAATCACGTGGAAGCTTTGGAAATGTATCTAATACTCTCACCGACCATATTGACTTGAATATTGTAAAGTACACTACTAAGTTACAGACTCTGCTGCTGTCTTTCAACCCAATTTGTCTTCAAACAAACCTTTCTGTTATTGCATCACTTCAATATATGTTGTAAAAGGAAAAGTGAATGATTATTATGATTGCATCAAATTAAAACAATGTACAAACAATTTATGCAATTTTTTAATTCATTTGTTGATTGTTGAAATTCATGCACACACACTCACTCTCTCTCTCTCACACACACACACACACACACACACACCGTATAATATTTCCAAGCAACTGTGATTATACTGGTAACAATAACCCCATCTTTACATATTATTGTCAGTGCATTCTATATCAATTATTCACCTATGCTAAATACAATCTGTGGCAAGATTCACTACTATATATAAATAAATAAAAAGGACAGCAAATCGCAAAATCTAACACCCTTGTCTCAATTTACAGAAAGGTGGAGTTTTAGAATGATGTTCCTGTTCCTTTAAGAAATCAGCGATTCCTCATAAGCTTTCCTCATTGGTAGGTAGGGTAGAGCAACGTGTCAGCCATGGCAGCAACATACCAAAGCAAAAGCGGATATTGTGGAAATGCCTCATAACAGAGTGAACATTACAATATAGTGTGTGAAACCAAGTGTCGGCGTTTAAACAAATGCTACTAAAGCGATCAGCATTCGGTGTAATATTTTGCGCCTTTTATGTGATCTCTTATTTCACAAATAAGGTGAGATTCTTCTAACTGGTGAATTCTTTACTGATAGAACTTGATAACTAATGGTAGCTAATGGTTCCTGTCCAAGAGGGTCCTTCGAAATAAGGTACCTGCTCAAGTATAAATCATTATCTTCCCTAACTAGCCAAAAGTGTGGCGTCTCCGCCACCATGAGTCACAGGTATCCAGGTATCGCTGGGAAAAGTCAGTGTTTCCGCTGGGATGCCGCTGAGTCCTGATTCTGTACGCTTTCCTGGTCATCCTTGGCTTCCAAGACAAAAGAAAGCGTTGCAGTGTGTCCAAACTGTACAAGAATTTAGAAACAATGTTTTAATATTTGCTGTAATGAATTTGCAGTCACAGTCATGAAAAATAAAGCAGTAGTTTAACGTTACAATTTTTTTTAATGTTTTAATGTAATGCGCGTCTCACGACGACAGTAAAGAATTTCCGGTAGTCTGTTAAGGTGGCCAGGCAGTTTTTTGTACTTTAAAGTGGCACATAAATGGCAGTCGATAAAACTGCGAATGGGCCTCAACTTTAAATTGCTCTATTTGGAACCTGGCGGATGTCAATGCCTATTGCTATGTTTGAAAGTTGGTAGATTATAGGCTAATGTTTTTCTTTGTGTTAGCAACCTGTTGTCAGTGTAAAGAAAAGTCTACTTGTGTTGGAGTAAATTTGTTGTTTGTTTTTCAGTATGTCCTGTCTGTCTTGAAATTCACGTTTCCCACACTTTTTCAGGGGTAAGTAGAGGCAGTATTCTGCTGCGGCCTGCTGCTGTTTACATGTAGCTGAGGAACTTTCAAACTGGTGATTTCATGTTTCATGCGGAGCAGGCACATGAACTCTTAAGAATGATTGATTCTTAAGAATCGCTTTATATATAATATACTAGGTGCCAGAATATTATAATTAAAGGGCAACTTTACTCAAAATCTATGATTTTAACGTGCTGTTCCTCACCTTTACCATTGTAGTTATCCATATTGATATGAACTTACCTTTTCAAGGATTGTAGGGACAGGATAATTTGAAATCTTGTTGAAATTCGCATTCTCTCTAATGTTGAAATCCCTGAACCCATTGTTCCTCCTCTCCTTCCTTCTGTGCAAATTGCATTCTCGGTACTTATACAATAAAAGACTGCAAACAATTGCTAAACTGTGGACGATACACTCTTTTATGTGCTAAGCTGGTTTGTGTCTTACATGCCTTCCACACAAATGGGTGCGTAGGAAATAATTTAAGTTAAAGTTAAAAATAATAAAATACAGCCAAATTCCATTAGGGGCAGTAATACACTCTACACAGCTGTGATGACATCAGCACATGGTGTCATTATAGAAGGAAAGAGTTCTCTGCTGAGAATCATCTGAGATTTTGAATAACGTTCCACTTTGATTTCAAATGTAGCCACATTTCAACAGGTTGCAATTCTAGTTATATTATGGCTTCTGGTCTTAAAGATGTTCCAAGGAGTTTACTAAGTTGTGTCAATTCAAACTGGCTATTAATGGCAATGCTGTTAGATTTATTGTAGTGGTAAACTGGTGGAATTGAGGAGGTGTCCACGTGTAAACATGTACATTTTCTCAGTTGCTCTTTGGCATTTTCCCTAAAGCCTGACACAAACACAAACTCTTTGACTCTGAAACCTCTTATTGTTGTGCAGGTGGCAGACCTTTGTTGGTGGGTTACTGCTCCTGGTTTCTGGAAAGTTGGGATGGGTTGAAATCAGTAGCTTCCCCAGGTAACAATTCTGATGCTTCCATTCATTTTGATTCTGGTCAGATGTCTTTCCTTCCTATAAACAGCATGCTGAACAGATCATGCTAAAGATATATTAAGGAAATTACTGTTGTAACCTGTGACTTGAAATGTTAGTTTTGTATTTTGTGATCTTTTAAGATAACGACCATCTTTTAAAATAGCTGTTCTTTAAGCACATCACATTTACCCTTTGTATATAGGTCAAGCTAAAGCTATTCTTCGATTTATGCTTCTCACAGTTATGGATTTGTTCAATAGGACTTCAGAACATCAAGTGGAAAATTATATTTAACAGATTCGTTATGTATTTATATTACCATGTATGTGTACACAAAAGGACAGAATGTACTGTTGTAGTGCAACAGTTAAATAAAAAAAAATGTTAATTGTGCATTAATATTAACAATCCAGGGAGCATGTCTGCACAGTATTATGGAAAATACAATTGCGTTATTAGTTGTTTATTTGGTGTTTAGTATGGTTTGTTGTGTATAGGTTATTATTGTTCTCTACATATTTAATATTTTTTATGTCCAATTACAGCCATATTTATAAAATCCATTGTAAATGTGTTTTAGGTAGAGCTGGGCGGTATAGCTGTTGCGATATATCGAATAGCTGTTTTTAGCGCAATAACAGCTATCCCTGGTATGTGGGGTTAGGTTTCTTCCTTTATATTTTTTTTTTTTCGCTTTAGTCATACCTGATGCGGGAGCACACCTCCAGTTTTCCAATGTCATGTGAAATGCTTCCGGGGGAAAAAAACGCCACGCCGTAACCAGTGACGGCGGGTGAGCTGGAAACAGGGGAAGCCTGAATTATTGAATTATTTGTTTTATTGTTAATCAAGGAGGATAAAAGGGAACAGGTTGAAAGTAATGATAGATTTAAAGGTAGTGTTCGGGCTTTCCCGTTTCCAGCTCACCTGCCGCCACTGCTCATATCTATTCAATGTTGATATCACAGCAACAGCACTATGCTGCTTCCATGTGGTAGATAGAAACACATGGCTATAAAGATAAAGAGTAAAAACATATGCTATGTGTTTTTCAAAGCTAATAGGTAAGTTAACCAACATATAGATACAAGTGATATTTTTCTGCCCCGGAAGCATTTCACTGAACTTTGGAGGTGTGCTCCCACATCAGGTATGACTAAAGTGAAAACAATACAGGAAGAAACCTAATGCAGCATACTGGGGATAGCTGTTATTGCGCTAAAATTAGATATACCATATATCGAGACGGCTATACCGCCCAGCCCTAGTTGTAGGGCAACTTTGGTGGCCTGTTAGACTTGGGAAATTATGGGAATTGGGGATTTCACTATGGTAGAGTGTGCTGGCTTATGGATCAGGAATTCTATGAAGTATCTGACTTTGTATGGTTGTACATAGCTGCATATTTCTGAAAACAAATGCAGAAAAATTTAATTAAAATTGACTCAGCAACAATATACTGTACCATGCATTTACCTCAAAAAAGAAGGTAGCCTAGTTGCCTTGATTATTTCTGAGCAGTGAACTGATGACAGCAGTAGGGTTCATTTAGAATTTGCTCATTACAGGTTAGGTTAGAAATGTTTGTTTAGGTTTTTTATATTTAATCGGCTGTAATGAATCACAATGCAATAAATATTACATTGAATCCTTCCTGCATGTTTTATTGCAGCTGTTTAATGATCTTATATTTCTGTGGAAATCTGATGAGATCAAACATTTCTAGCCATTGTGGTTCGTGGTGGACAGACAGTTTGGACGGACCTGATTAAGATAATGGGAAACATGTATTCAAAAACATTTTGATCTAGAAATTTATGTTTAAATGCTTGAAATTTGTTTCTTAGACAAATATGAGTAGTGAAGTTGATGCCTATGTGTGAATTTCATTCCAAAAAATTTTTATCTTTAAAAAATATTTTTGGCTACTTTGAAGAATCTATAATATAAGATGGTTTTGATTTGTTTAATGCTTTTTTAGTGACTGAATATTTCCATTTTTGTTATTTCATAGTTTTTATGTTGGAATGTGGAAAATAGTAAAAATAAAGGAAAACCCTTTTATGAGTAGGAGTGTCCAAACTTTTAACGGGTACTATATACACATACATGCACATACATACACCACTGTACAGATATATTCATTTCACCTTAGTCTAACTCTGTAATACTGTAATACAGTATATATATTGCCACTGTATGACTACATGTATGTCTATATATTATTGCTGAGTTAGACTGAGGAATTGGTGAAGTGAATGTATCTGTATGTTCTGCTCTATTCTATGTACATCCTAGGGCTGAGAACACACACACCCCAAATATAACATCATTGGTGCCTGATGTTTCATTCACATCTCTGACTGACTCAGTGATGTTTGACAACTCTTCAGTACTCTGCGTTTTCTAATCTCCCAGTATCTACCATTTACTCTCAGCTAGCTGCACACATGGTCCAGACAGAGCCAAACAAGGGTTTCTGGTGGGAGTCATTGGCTTTCTGTTGTTGGGGGCTGAAGAGCATTCCTTTCCCTCAGGTCTGCTGTTCTCTCCTGGCTCCCAGGGTCCCTGCTATTTGTTGGGAACATCTATGCAGGGTCAAGGGCTTTGTCACGCCTGGTGAGTGACACCTTCAACAAACTGCACTCTGGGGACACAAACTCATATTTTTATGATAATCGAGAAACGGTTTGGTAAAAAATTGACATGCAGGTAGTTTTCACTGGAATGGACTGATTTCATTTATACTGTATAATGGACTAGTCATAGAAGTATAGCTGACTTTTTTTTTTTTTTTTTACTTACAGAAAAGTAGGATAATCTGTAAGAAGAGGCCAGAGACTAAATGTATAAAGAGCAGAGTTAAAATGTAATAATATTGTATTAGTTTTGTGGTGTTTTTGGTTAGAATGTCTGAAACTCAAGTGCAGCTTTTAACAGAAGACTCAGCTAGGGCTCAGTAATTGCTCTCAGGATTATGGAACTGCACTGAGAAAAGGCGCTTTAGTTGGTATGACTCTGCCATAGAGGTGGTTTATTTTTATGCCTTCCAAAGGAAGTATGAATAGTTCAGTATGACCCAAGTAGTTATAATCAACTAATGCTAATGACTGTGCATTCTCCCTGCCTTCTTCAGCCCATTCCTATTTTCTTTACTCTGCACAATGCTTCAGAATTTGTGACAGTTCTGATCCTGAAGCTTACACAGAGGGAGGTATGAGCCTTTAATATTTGCTGCCATAATACATTATCAATTTCACTGTACTCTTGATTTATATGCTAAATTATACTATAGTCTTTTTCATAATATTGTTCTTGCACAGCGAACATCTTGGACAAAGCTTCTCAGGTATGCATCTTCAAGTAACCCTGTTTTCCAACTGGTACAGCTTGTATATTACCACACAGTCAATTTTATTTGTGATTTGTTAGCAGAGGAGCATGTGTTCCTGATGGACATCCCAACCAGTTAAATATCATATGTTTTTAATCTCCCTTGTCAAGCCCCATATGCTGTCATTCTATATAATTCCTTTAGAACATAGTTGATGTCACCCTATAGTAAGTGTTCAACCTATAAAATTCACTATAAAAGCCTATAAAAGTTACTGTTCACTGCAGTAGATGGTAGCATGCCTCTTTTTTAGTTAATGCTGAGCTGTGTCTCAAAGAGAAACCAACACATGGGTACTGGATAAATGACCTTAGAAGCAAGGGGTGACTATCTGCACACTTACAAGTGCAGTCAAATGGATTTTCTTCCTTACTCTATGTGTCAGCCCTGTGTCTGACTTGGGGTGAGATGTACTGCTTTTCACCTTTTCTGGGTTCATATGTGTGACTCCGAAATTACTCAGACTATAAAAATGCTTGTTTCAAGTATCATTTGCCAACAGTGACAGGGATAGTGACAGTAGCCCAATGGGATTTGTTCTGCCAGAAACAGGGTGGATAGCTGGGGCAGTGGTAACACACCTAAATGTAGAATTAGCTGCCAGAAAATGCTGGGTGAAATTCCAAAATGTATACCTGCTTTTTTTCTCTCCAGTGTAATTCTGTTGATGGTGTCAGCCATCAGCCTCCCTCTCAGTGATGTACAGGTAAGCTACTCACAGTCCTTCACAGACATGCAGTGATGAACTGTAACATATCTTGTCATATCACCAACAACAACCCCCTTAAGAGATGACTGCATATGCAACATTAATCAGAGCTTGTAAGGGCAATATTTATTATATAATACAGCAGAGCACAGTGTCATTTGTGATGTGATTTACCATATTGTCAAACAAACTGAACAGGACTAGAACCCACAGTCAAACTCATATTTGTCACTCTCACTCTTCTTTGAATAAATATTTGGCATAGGGAACTGTAGGAGCTAGGAAAAAGCCCCCGTAGCTCTAGCTTTGTGAGATGTCAGCTAAAATTGAATGGCCTGGAAAGAGATAGTATTGCTCTGCTGTTGAGATTCTTTTCATTTCTTTGTTGACTTTCTGTCTGAGAGGGAGAGGAAACACTGGGATCACTGCAAACCGGAGACTTTTATGTATAATGACATGCTGTTTAAGGAAGCCTGAATGGCATAGAGTTACAGCATTTTGGTAGCTTATCCCTTTTAAGAATGATCTAGATAATGCTCACTTTCTTCTTGTCAGAAGTGTTTCTTATATGTATTCCACACTTCCATACAAAGGGTGCTTAGTGTGGGAATTAAGTGAGCAAAACATTTTTCCTTTCAGAATTTCGGCAGAATGATTGCTCTTTCAAGCCAGCCTAAATTATCCTGGGCAAAGGGTGTATTTAAACTTCAGATTATTTGTAAAAGCCATTATTGCAAGCAGACCAGTTTTTTCTTGCTGGACACACTGATTTCAGATTGCTATGTTCCAAGTACTTTCTGTCCTTGACAGCTGTTCCAGGATCAGCTCACCCAACCCCAGTCCTAACTCCCACCCATCCTAACCTAATCATTATGTGGACCCTGGATTCAGTCCGGGGTCTGTTTCCTGAGCTGAGTATGCCTTGTCTGCTTTGATTTTAGCAGGGAGGTCTCCATTGGACAGTGTTGTGCATGAACGTGTTAAAAGAGCGCGTTCATTGTAGGTGCTCATTTTTTCGGTGAATGGTGAACTTGAACGTATCTGTTTGCAACCAAAGAGCGTGGAGCTTGTTCAGGTTTGCGTGAGATTCAGAATCTTTGGGCGTGTTAAAGTTACTGCTTGATGAATAAACACGGACGGCATTTTTCCTTGAAACATTTTTATTAGTGCAACTCATCAGATAGACAGCTCGACAGCTCGCAACCAAATGCCCATATCCCACGTAACAATCACTGCCCATGTAGACGTACACATAAAATAGTCCCTGGTGCAGCTCATTTAAAAAATGGAAGAAATGAGCTGGGACTGTGAACTTGTTCAAAATTCAAAATTGTGAACTATGAATGTGAACTTGTTCATTTTAATCTGCATGAACTGAACTTTGAGCTAGCTCTTGTGAAGTGTGAACTTGCACAACACTGCCATTGGAGGTCTTCTCACAGTGTTCTCACACTGTTCTTTGAAGAGGTTTACATGGCTGCATTTATTTTCATGTATGCAGCTTGAAGTGGGGCCAACCTTTGAGCACGCTGCACTAAGAAATGCTGGGGAAAAAATTGAAGTTCCTAAATTGAAATTCCATTTCCTAAACTGCTTCAAGTGAAAAGTGAAATGAAATTAAAACATTAATAAAATGTTTCAAAGCCTCTAACATTTTTTATAATGAAACAAAGATGCCAGTTACTTTGTGTAATTCATGAGTGCAGTATTTATGCTGTTTCTTTGCTTTCTTGGAATGCCTCTTTGGTTTTGGATACCCCAAGCAGCCATTAGGTGGCTGTGGTAGACTGTTATTGTAGTAATGCAGGTTCTTTTGTTTCAGTTTGATCCTGGAGGCTATGTATGGGCTGTACTCCACTTTTCCTGTGTTGGTAAGACA
This sequence comes from Megalops cyprinoides, assembly GCF_013368585.1. Lineage (NCBI taxonomy): Eukaryota > Metazoa > Chordata > Actinopteri > Elopiformes > Megalopidae > Megalops > Megalops cyprinoides. Next base: position 579,462 of record NC_050584.1, read on the forward strand.
AACCATTATGTAATGTAATCACATGAAGTTGAGCTGCATGCGCAGTTTATAATTTATGTATTATTTACGCAGCAGTGTGGTGTAGTGGTAAGGAGCAGGGCTTGTAACTAACTTACAAAGGTTGCTGATTCGATTCTCCACTTTGACGCTGCTGTTGAACTCTTGGGCAAGGTACTAAACCTAGAATTGCCTCAGTAAATATCCGTGTAAATATTACCCGTGTAAATGGGTAAAATTGTAACCCATGTAAGTTGCTCAGGATAACTGTATTTACTAAATGACAATGACAATCATGTAATGTAATATTGAGGGTTATGTTTTTATATAAAGGACACTTGTGAATAGTAGTTGGCCATAAAAGCAGGCTATTGGTAAAGCTTAGTACTACTCTACATCACAGAAAGTTATTAGAGTAGATGGGTATACATTTAAAATGAGATTAATAAGAGGTAAAATTCTACTATTTTAAGAGATGTATTGTAGTGTCAGTTGCTCATTTATTATTTATGTTTCAGGAGGATACAGAGTCTTTCAGAAGCTTCCCAAGTCCAGCCATCTAAGGTATCCTGAAGATGTTGTTTTATGGCTGTTGTATTATATTCAAAGTCTAAATAATCTGTTTTATTAGGAGGAACCCTTGCTGGGCTATGTCCCAAAAGAATTAAGTTAGAGAAACCACTTCATTTCACATAGCAGATGCCCTTTGACTGACGTCTTTGTCTTACCTTAATGTCTCATCTGCACACACGTTGAGGAAAAAACTGCCATGATGACCCCATTTGTGGTTTTGCAAATTGTTGAAAGTGTTGAGTTGTTGAATAGTGTTTGACCTCGAGTGAATATGCTGTGGTCGCCCCTAAGGTTAGGCCTAGAGGCAGTTGGCACTCCATGAAATGGTTTTATGATTCAATTGTCAACTCCTCATCCAGAGGTATTCAAGTCATACCACACAATGCCTTTTTTCTCTGATGGCAGGATTCTAACAGTCACTTACTAGACACTGTTTCAGGGCTTGACCCTCCTGTCCAGGCTGTCTGCACCAAGGCAGCTGAAATGTAGTGATTTATTTGTTTTGTTTTGTTTTTTTTGCTCCGTCCCACATTTCCATCCCCCATTTGCTAGGTGCTAAGAGTCAAATTCGGCAGTGGAAACATTCAATTATTAATGTGCCCTACACGTTAGCATCTGCCTCCCTCTGTTCGGTGCCAGCCGCCAAGGTGGGCCCAAATTCACCAGGAAATGAGCACTCGTCTTTGAAGTTAAAAAAGAACAAACATGAGTCTGGACATCCACTCAAGGCCTTAGACTACATTAAGTAACTTGATGTCCACTCGGGGCCTTAGACTACGTTAAGTAACTGGATGTCCGCTCGGGGCCTTAGACTACTGTTGTGCTTCAGCCTTGTTGGGTGTAATTTGCGTTTAACAGGACATTTAAGAGTGGGTTGTCTCATTAGTCTGCTGTACATATGCCGTCATGCGCATACACATATTCACACCAGCTCAAACAAACACACACTCTCATATACACAAGGGGATTCTCAGTGTTGCCTCATTTCGTAGCATAGACTAGGATGTGCACACAGTTGGTGAGATTTGTGCACTGATCCTGGAAAATATTTGGGCTCTTTTATTTTTACCTACATTTACATTTACATTTTTTCATTTTGCAGATACTTTTATCCAGTACAACACAAGTAAAAAGCAATATAAGGAGTCAACAATATTAGAAGTGCTGCATGACCAGGTTTCAATAGCTAGCCAGACAAGGTATAAGCTAGTTGCTAGAGATATGAGTGCCCTCCAAGATAACCTTCCTACCTTCATCCTGTCAGTTAAGAAGTGTTAAAAAGCAGCAGTGTTTTCCAGTGGGTTGAGGACATATTCTTGTCTCACTTTCTTAACAATTGTAGATTGATTATGACTGTAATATGTTTTGAAGTCCTGTCAGTGGGAAGGAGGTAGATAATTACATCTGCAGTGGTACAGTTTTAACTGTGGGGTGTAGTGTGCATGATCTCGTTTGTGGCTTCAACAATCTCTTTTACTTCTCATTTTAATACCATGAGGACATTTCAAGACAAGGTTGAAAGCAATACTCCATGAAAGTTATGCCTAGGAGCTTAAAATGGGTCTGCACATTTAGTTGGATTCAGACTACAATTTATGCTGATAATGTGACAGACACACATTTAGGTATGCATGCTTCTCTTCTTGTTGCAGTGACCTTGAACAGCAGTACGTTAACTACTTATTCAGGTGAGCTGGTGATCTTTTCTCATATCCACTGTTACATGGACAAAAGATATGTTTAAATGTATGTGAAGAACAGACAAAGAAATGAGACAAGATACACTGACACCTCTCATTTGTAAAGACTCACTTTCCTGTCCTTCCTTGCCAAAGAGTTATTACAAGATTGAATCCCAAGGGGGTCAGTATTGTTGTGCCAAAGCACCTGACCTGAATTGCATTGGGAAATGTCTAGCTGTATGAATGAATAAAATGAAAAAAGAACACAAGAAAAACTGAGTTGGCCTGATTAAAAGTATCTGTTATTCAAATAACTAATGTAATTTGTGTCTGGGAAAAGCTGTTTTCCACTTTTCTTGTGATGGCTTGTAAACCATGATGCAATCTAGTAAAAAGAATGGTGATGTAACACATATTTAATTTAAGATATGGTTGTATCCATAAAAAGATCCCAAGTAAAGAAGATTAAGAAGATTTACTTTGGTGAACTTTCACAACAGTATGCAACAGATGATGTCCACTGAGGTTCAGTTGCTTGCACTTTTCAGTTTCAGTGTTATTTGATTTTACTAATAACCTGATTGCTGATGAGGCCAAGCCAGATTCAGTTTGATGGTTGTTCACTTTATCCTTCACTTTGAGTAGCTCATTAATACATTACAAGAATGCATCAATGCAGTAATTCATCATAATCAGTTACATTTCTGTTTTGTCCACTGTTTTCAGTGGACTTCAGTGATCATTAAACAGATACAGTAATAATTGTCATGTAGAACTTGCTGAAGTACAAAGTACAAATGGTGTTTGAATCAGTGTGTGAGTCTCTTATTGCTGATGGGAATATGTGTGTAACTGGGTTTGTCCCCCACAGTGTTCTGCTGTTGGCCTTCGCTGCGCATCCTACAGGTACACTTAGCTCTCCTCGCTAAAGTCTGTGGCTTCACTATTGTGCAGTTTTTTTTACATTACATTACAATACATTTTTTTTATTAAGGCACAGCTTGACTCTTGAGAGCAAAATTCAGAGACAAAATGGGAAAATGACATACATGAAATACTGCCAGTCCTACAGTCCAAAGTATAACTGAACAACTATGTCCAGAATAAACCAAACTGACTTGGAAAGTGAAGGATGCAACACCAAGTTTTCATTCTAAATGTGGCAATCATTGGGTCTCACTAAGCTTTCATTATACTGTATGTGCCTTGTTGGATACACAGCCTTAGCTATCAGGCTGTTATGTCTTTATAGAGTGTAGCCTGGCTAATCTGTACCTGAGGCACAATGTGGTTTTTGTGTTTGGAGGTTTCACCCGGCCTCCCCTCTGTTCTCCAAGGTGACCTGCTTGGTGCCTTGGAGTTCCCGTTCCTACTGTCCTACAAGTTCCACAGTGGCTGCTGTGCTAGGTGAGACGTATTCAGTTACACTGCAGATGAAGCGGGTATGTGAACATCTAAACAGGATGCGTTTGATGTTAAAGTGGCTACCAGCACCACAGAAACCTTTGTGGGTTTTTATGGTTATTGATAGTGTTCTCAAAGAACATGATTCTAATTACAGGATGTCAGCACTTATGCAATGAAGAATCTTAAAACATCCTCAAATGTGTGCACGTCTTATTTCTTCTTGCATTCAAAGTACATTGATGCAGCCAGCGGTAAATAACTGGTTGTCATTGCACCTGAGCACCAAACCACCTATCTTATAAAGTGGGTTCAGTTCACTCCTTATCCTGTCTTCACGTCAGTGATGTACTGCACAGTAATCTGGAGTTCATGCCACACTCAGGACCAGGGCAGGGCATCTGTGGTCTCAGATGAGCGTGTTGTCCTTGTGCTGATAGTGATGTTGTTTTCCCACAGTGCACTGCTGGGATTCTTCCTGCTGCTGGCCACAGTCAAACTGAAGAGCAGCCTCCCACTGGAGCACTGCGGGGCCTGGGTCTTCCTTGCCAAGGTAGGGGCAAGACAGTTGGGTTTACAGGCTCTCTTAGCTGTGCTAGTTAGCTGACAGATAGGAAGTGGTCTTGCGGAGGTTGAATGGGTCCTTTCCTAGGGCTCCAACTCTGCACTGATCCTGGAAAATATCTGCACTGTGAATATATGAGTGATTCTGGCAATACTAGGTAATTTGTATCTGACAAATTAAAATGAGGCAAAATGGTGCCAAATGATAGAGACCCCAGGAACACATCCCAGGAAGATGAACAGATTATTTTAATGATAAATATTCAGTGGGCCTTGCATGAACAGGATGCTCACTGACTCATGAAGAGCACTGCGGCATTAAGAATGAGAGATGCAGGCTTCCACTGCTTTGAAGCCTCGTGACATTCTCTGTGGCAGCCTGGAGTAATGGCAGACAGGACCAACTTTGTGTCTCTCCCGCTTTCATGACCTTTTGAAAGGTACATATCCATTAAAACTGATATATTAGGAAAATCTGTGCATTAATTACTCCTGATTCAGTAGAAACGCCATATTGGCATGCAGGTCCATTTGTCACTTTACCTTTTCTGTGCTCCTTTTGAATTTTGCCTTTCTTTAACTTTGCATTCTAATTTCATTACTGAACAGTCATGAAGTGACTTTAAAAGCTATACCTTATACCTGTGCAAGGACAGAGGTAATCTTGTGCTTCCTCATTCAGAACAGGGGAAGGTCACCCTGCAATGTCAAAGTGCATTTAAAGGCCACCAAAGGGAACCCAAGGAAAGTTTGGCTGGGCATACCACAAATGTATAAATCAGCCTTGTATAGGTCTTTGTCCAGGTGTTATCCCAGCATGTCAGTTTCCTTGGGATTTGACATTTACTGCATTTTCCCAGAAAACATCAAATTCATTTCAAATGTAGTATGCTAAATAATTCCAAGGTGATCATGAGGTAATTTTGCTGCCAGTACTGGGGTTATCACACATTCCCACTTGCACTGAGAGTTAATAATTCTGGAGGTGACTCTATTTTTGCCACCCTTGATAAGGATGCAGAAGAAGGACTGTAGAAAAAAAAATAATGGAATCAATTAGACATATTGTGGTTTTTTTCAGTCGTCATCTCATCTGACCATAGCACCTGGGTCTAATCATAATTCCTGTGGGCCCTTGTGTTGACTCCGTAGAGTCAACAATATTAGAAGCACTGCATCACCATGTTTCAGAGGTTGGCCAGGCAAGGTACAAACTAGCAACTAGCAGGTAAAGAATCTTTGTTAAATTGTGTGGTGATAATATGTGCATTGCATCCTCTCCCTGGCAAATTTACAGCTGTTCCATGTGTTAAACTTTTTCGTCATTACACTGACAGTGCTTAGTGGTATATGCAGTTGTTTATGTATTTTTAAATCCATTGAGGTGTATGGGCTGACAATGATCTTTTTCTTCTGAATGGACAATTCCCTGACTTGGTGATACATAACAAAGGGATTTTACATGTGTGTAACCTCATTTTTTTACCCCGGTGAAACGGGGTAATCTTAAGGGGTGCCAATAATTTTGACACCTATTTTTTTAAATATCATTTATTAAGGTATAAATTTATTTTGGTGGATTGTATTTATTTATTTGATTTAAGTTCATTGTTTTCCATGTTAAAAACATTTGTCTCGTTGATATTGATTAAATTTTTTTCTCTGCTCCTTTTTCTGCATCTTTATCAAGGGTGGCAGCTCTGGGGATGATTGTAAATCTGCTGTTCCAGGCGATGTGCAGAATGCGGCTTTCATGTCCTCCCCTCTGCACAGGCTGTGGGGAGAAAGAGCCCCTTTGAGACTACAGATAATGCTGCTTTACTGCTCCAATAAAGTCTTTCAGATTGTTTTATAGGATCTATAGGATCTGTTAATGCATTTTTGCCTTCTCTTGTTTGAGCTACACTAAAACATTATCTGTGCTCTTTGGCCGAAAGAGTCTCTGTCTCATGCAGCATGGCCTAGCATTGTGGGCTTTATTTTCCCAATAGCACAGTGCCATGATGTGTTTTTTTTGTTCATCAAAATATATCAAGACACAAAAAGTCATTCTGTGTGCAAGCAATCTGATATTGGCATCACCCTTTCTGATTGCCCTGATACTTGGCAACAGTCCTCCTACAGAGAAGGATGTTGGGCAGAATTTCATGCCATGGTGTTGTATTCAGTATTAATGGAATCACATTTGTGTATTACACAGAGACTTGGAAGAGGAACATAGTTTGCTAAGGAACCAATTCAGTGTCAAAAGCCCAGCTGCAGGTGAAGAATTATCCAAGTTGCTCAGAAATTGATTGCTGTTATTTTCACTGCTGAGTATGGTGGGAAATGGTGAAATGGTTTAAAGTTGAGAATGAATCTGGTAGGTACTGAATACTGTAATTAAATAAGGTGATTCAGTTTGTATTCTTAAATAGTGATAAAATAGAATACAACTGTCAGGGGCAATTAAAATTTTAATCACTTGTCTTGGTTGTTCTGAATGTTTACATTTCATTTGACCAAAAGGAAAATGCCAGTGGTGTCCTTCAAAGAGTACTCTTCAATGTTCTTTAATCCTCCTTCATTACATATTTTTCCATGAGGGGTACATGCCTTTCTCTTAGTGGAAAATGCATATACCCAAGAGCCCTGTCTTCTTTGAATCGGTAGAAGGCACTCTTTTTCTTTTTATTCCGTGACATCACCTCACAAGCAAAAAAGAGACGTGGGAAGGAGCGGTGTGTAATGGCTGCATCTGCAGCACCCCCTTCGCCTTTCTTGCGTGCTGGGAAGTGTTTATTTTGGGGATGAGTATTTCCTGGGAAATGTTTATTTTCTCCTCTCAGTCTGAACGTTAGGGTGACTCTCATGCACAGACCTCACATTTCATTTATTTGGTTTAAATTGTCTAAATGTGTTTGGAGGGCAGAGATCATTCCTCTAACTATTGTCTGCAGGTATTGGTCTTGTTCCTCCCCTGTTTTTATTGTAATGTGCAACCATGCTACTGTGTGTATATGACATATTTAAGGGTTCTTGTTGTCTGGGTATGTTTAAAAGATGTGTTTTTATGTCGGTAAGCTGCAGGAGACAAGTATGTTCCTTACTTAAGGTGTGCAGAATCTGCATGTGGACTCATTACACACATGTATGGCCTGTTAGCCAGAGGTTTTAACACCTGAATTTCATAGGCTGAGACTTGGCTAGCAATGGTGAGAGTCTGTATGGAGACGCAGACCACTGGGTTTCGTAGGCCTCTCAGCCCAAGGTCCTGATTATTCAGTATTTACTACTGCTGATACGTGCCAATTTAATGAACGCTTGCCCCCTAACCCTGCGCAGCTCTGCTCACCTCCTGTCCAGACATCTCCTGTCTGGTTTTGCAGGTTGTGCCCTTTAGGGATTGTCTTACTGCTGTAATTCCCCACTTTGCCCACTGTCTGTAAGGCTACTGGAGCATCCCTCCACTGTGGTCTGCAGAGGGTGATGTTGAGGCAGCTCTTTAACATGCATAGAGTAGGTTGGTTCAGAAGGATCAACTCACAGCCACACAGAAAGAGTGGCGGAAAGGAGCAAAATCCATTGATGCATTAGTTTGATACTAAGCACCAATGTTATGGGCAATGACTGTGATAATGTCCGTCTCATTAAACTGGTGGTAAATGATGTGTATGCAATACTTTTCTGCACAAATTGTAGTGCTATAGTGGGAGTTTAATCTTTTCAGGAAATACTGGAAACAGGAAGGGCCCGCTGAAAGAGGCCCCCTCAATGGTTAAAAACTCCAAAGGTACTTTAAAAAAGGCTGTCTTATAAAGCGTCTACTACATCAAGCTGATGACTCTTGATGTCAGGGTCATAACGACCTGGTCAATGCACTAGGCTAGACTGCAATCCCTCTAGCAAAGTTTGTACATGCAGGGTCCTGAGGACTCACCAGGCATCCCTGAGTCAATTAGCATTGCCAGGAGCAGGTGAGGCACCAGTCACATGACTGAAGCTCACTCAGGAGTTCTTCCGCATCAGGTTGTATCCACTTGGCCATCTTCTCTTCACTCCAAGTGACACCGGTTCACTTACTACTTCTCTGGTTTCAGTAAGTCATACATACATTCAACTTAACTGATCAGTTGCTATTGACAATTCAGTTCTGAAAAAAACATTTTTGTTGGTTCCAAACCAACGACATTGGCATGTTGCAGGCTAGCGCTGAAACCATGTTGAAATCAGCAACCATAAATGTCAGCGAGACCTTTCAAATATTTCCAGTTTTCTCGTCTTCTGCAAAGAGCTTCTAGAGAATGTAGAAACACTGTGGAGCAGATCAGTAGTGATTATGTGGCTTAGCACCCTCTGACTTATTTTTATGTTGCTCATTTGTTCTTCTTGTGTCTAGGTCCTGGCTACGTGGTTGTCCCCATTTGTGTTTGACATTGTTGTCAACGTATCGACTCTTTGTTGGTAAGTATAGCTGTTTTGTGTTTTGGTATGTTTCTCCAGTGAGTTTTCTAAATGTTGAATGTATTTTATCATTTGTACAATGGTGTGATTGGTAATATGTAGTATGCATTAGTATGTGCATACAGTTGGCTGTGGGAGGGGGGAGGGTATTGACTGCTTTAGGTATATCAGAGGGCATGTGTATGTGTCCGTGTGTGTCCATGTGTGTGTAGTACAGGACCCGGTAGTGTCAGAAAATCAGCAAGGGCTGATTCTCAGTCTGCTGGCTGCACTGCTCTGAGGCAGTGATTGCAACAACATTTTCAGATGTAAACTTCATATGGAAATATAGCTACAACATATTAAAAAAAAATTAAGCAATTAAGAGTGGAATCCTGCTAAAAATGAAAGTGCACCCCTAATATTCCAATTTCAATCAAAACTGATAAAAGCTGTCAACGGTTGGCTGATTGCCATTTGTACAGTTTCAATTCCTGTACATTACGGCTTCATAGTGTGTGTGTGTGTGGCTGTGTGTGTGGTTGTGAGTGTGTGTGTACATCTTGCCAGCAGCGAGGTATGTGTGGTAATAATGTTGCCTGTGCTATATATAAGGTTGGGGTGCCCCACTTGTTAAGCCAGCCTGAAGAAGTAAGAGATTATTCAAGGATGCGCTTACTCTTCAAACATGGTCTGGCCTCATTAATAAATAAGCGCTTTCACTGGGGAGTGTCTAGTCTGCATCTGATGTGTGGAACACAGTAAGATATCTAGGGCTGTGTCCTTCAACTGCCTGCTGTCAGTTTCACCTGCTGCCTGAATTATTTACAGTGTAGGTGTAATTGCCATTTAGATGACATCAGTGTGTACCTCTTCTCCCATGAATTACAGTGATGTCATGGGTTACAGGACTTGGTCTTATAGAAATAAAGGATTTTTTCTTTTAATTTCAACATTGATTAATCCATACAAATGACAAATAACCAGTGCTTGGTTTTAGTAGTTGCAGCCTTACCTCAGTACATTAGCCTCATAGCCCCATATTGGGAAACATTTTTGACTTGTTAAAGCCATTAATCTAAACTGTGTTAATGAATTTAAACTAGCCACAGAGTAGTCCAAATGGAAGAGTTGTCATAATTTCAAGAACATTTCCATAAACACATTTGTACTCAGGATCGTGGTCTCCTCAATCAGAGGCTGAGATTAACATTTACACTGGACATGCTGATGGATTCAGCCAGGTAAAAGTAAGTCTCAGCATGGGCAGACCTACAGTATGGGGTCACTGCTGTCCTGTTGATAGTGGAGCAAGGACTTGACTCAGAAGCATACAGTGACAGCTATGATGATAACGTCTTCTGAAGACAAACGACAATAAAAGAAGAGTACATTTGTTTCGGGAAGACCTCCTTCCTTGTCTTCTAAGATGAGCTAGATTCAGGAGAGCAGTAGTGCTTTCTAACACTGAGCTGAGCTGGCATGATGGTGATGGTGGTAGTTTGGGTGTAGTGGAGGAATGGACATTCCTGTGTACATGAGACGTGCTCTTCTCATTAATGCAGAGAGGTGCAGGGATCTGTGGCACTCCTCTCTGTAAATATCAGGGTGTTGTAGCGTAATGGTAGGAATTGTGATGAGGTGCCTGATGACAAACACAGGTAGGATCTTCCCCAGTATCTTGCTGTTAATGTCCATTTGTTTCTTGAGTGGCAAGTATTGCAACAACTCATCTATCTCTGCAGTACATAGTATTACATATTCTAGTGCTGCTGGACTCATGTAAGTGTGATGTCTGTCGATTGCTCTGTGCACTGCTGGTATTCCTTTATAAACAATGACATTTATCAGCTTGGGGAAGCCTGGGGAAGGTTAGTACTCCCTAACCACACACTGTGCGTATGTGAGTATGTGTCTATGCATGTGAGTGTGGGGCAAAACAGGGTTTGTGTATGACAATAATCCTAGATTAGTCACGAAACACCTGGAATCCAGTTCGGGCGAGTGGATTATTTTAGCATCATACAAGCCTCATAAACTCTCCCTCTCAGCTAAGAGCCCTTTGAGCTAATTTGAGAAATTGTTGTGTTTCAGCTGTGGACAATGGTGCTTCCATAACAAAACATCTACATTTCATTTCCTTCTGCTATTTTTAAAAACCAACAAGGTATATATTTAACACAATAGTGCTAAGTTTATATTCAAAGTCATCCAGAAAAGTCATCATGTAATTTAGGAACAAATCCATAGAGAGCTCCCTGGTATTCCTCAGTTAATATCTGAAAATGCATTGACATTATCCTAGGGCTCATAATGAATTATGATCCTTGATTTGAATTTATGTGTTGTACCAGTTATTTAAGGACACAAAGTATCCTTGAAGGCAGAGAGAGAAATGCTAGTCCTGCGGTGGCGTTTTCCCAGAACTTAGGTTGGCAATCACCCAGGCTTCCTGGGTCCAATACACCTGTCCTGAAATGACTTTAAGCAAGTGTAGCAAGTGAACCTAATACAAACTTTGGCAGTGAGCTCATGCTAACACACAATGTTGCTAGGATAACAATTTTTCCTACCACAATAGTCGACACTAATCGTGAGAATAGAGTAAATGATTATGCTCGCGAAACAGTGCAGATTGTCTGTAGTTTGTGTGCTTGCGAAAGCAACAACGTGAGATTTATTAACAAGGATGGCATTTAAATTACGTTAAATGCTCATGAGACATCACAGCTTTTGTGAGGTCTGTGCTCTAAACGTTATTGTTCATTGCACTCAACCTAACCTAAAAGTTTATTCTCAGTAGGCTAATTTAAATCGATTTAACAAAATTTAGGTCCGTTCTGTGATTTGAATTTTGTAACACAAGAAAGCTATAATGCGGCACATTTAAGAGAAAGCTTTGGGATTAGTTGCCACTTAATTATTCAAATTGCCATCCTTGTTAAACAATTTCATGCTGTAGCTTTTCGCAATAGCACACAGACAATCTGCGGTGCTTCGTGAGCATAATGTTTAGTGAGCAAAGTGTTTCGCTAGCTTGCAGCCGCCACTGCAAGCTAGCAGGAACAAACAACAATAAAAACAAGAGAATAGTGCTTTAAAAAACAAACTTGTCCACTACACTTTATACAAGTTTAGCCTTTTGTGAAGCCAAATGTTAAGTGACATTGGTAGGTGAGTCAATGGCAATGTTAAAGTAGCATGCTAACGTTAGCTACTGTTACCAAGGTTACGGTAGCTGGCTAGCTAGCTGTTGGTGAGCTGTTGAACGTAACATTGATGAGAGAAATTAGTAGCTATGCTTGCTTGGCTAATGTTAGCTGACCAACAGCTAGCTAGCTAGCCATCAATGTTACATTCGTAACATCGATGTGAGAAATTAGTAGCTTGCTACACAGCTAAGAAATACATAGCTGTCTGGCAACAAGGTGAAACGTTTGAAAAATAAAACTTTGGTTTTTTCTTCTTCTTCTTTTTAGGCAGACTAGAGGCTACACTAGCTCTGTTTTTTTTTAAATGGCGATCACAAAGTTTTAGTTGGTCACGATAATCCCGCCCCCAGCCCCTGACATAACGCTTCTTTGTTCTAAAGTCTAGACTGATTCTCAATCCTGCTCCTGGGGCCCCCCTGGTCTGCACGTTTTCCATCTTTTCCTGCTCTACCTACCTGACTGAACTCATCAGTGGCACTTTTGACTAGCTGAGCACACCTGATTTAATCACTAATTTCAATCAGGTGTGTTTGGAGTAAGGATAGATAGAAGATATGTAGGACAGGGGGGCTCCAGGAGTAGGATTGAGAAACATCTAGACCAGCAAAGAGTTGGTGCCGCTCTCGAACCAGTTTTCCTGGCCGAGAGCCGGTTCTTTGGCTGTCGAAACACAAAGAACTGGTTGGAGATTAGCCACCGGCTCTGAACCGGCCCTCTAAATGCGTTGGTGGAAAAGGGGCATCAGTGCCCTTGACTAAGGCACTGGCAGAAGAACTGGAGTCGGTCCCCGGGTGCTGCACTGCGGCTGCCCACTGCACCCAGCTCCTGGTGTGTGTGTGTGTGTGTGTGTGTGTGTGTATGTGTGTGTGTAGGATGGGTCAAATGCAGAGGATAAATTTCCCCATGGGGGATCAATAAAGTGTACGATTTTTTTATTATTTAATAATGGATAATATGGGTGCCCTCTGACCCTGTATGGTATGCCCCATAACATATGTTATGTAAGGTGGTGTGGTGGTATGACTGACCTCTTGACTGTATTGCTGTGAAAGTTCTTATCTAAAGATGCCTTTACCACCAGAATTTATCTACAGGCATATATCAGAGCAGAGCTTATCCCGTGTCATTCCCCCCCTTGATCCTTGAACTAAAATGGTTTCACTTAGAATTTGTATAAAGTAAGCCCAAATCTGTTGTATAAGGCAAATTAGGGTCACACAAAACATGTGGTTTGATTCTGTATGTTCAGTGAGTACACTGAAGGGTAAACTGCTGTAGACGTGGGGGGTTAATGTTAATGTCTGTGATGGCAGTCTGCAGTGAGGTCTTCTGTTGTGTTGAGTGAATTGATCTGTGTTGTTGTGCCACCTGCAGTGTCCTGCTCAGCAACTGTGGAGAGGCCCTGCTGGTGTACTCCAATCGCACTGCCGCTGAGCGATGATACCCTGCCAGTGTGGAAAGTGAAGAATGCTCCAATAACAAAAATGACCATGTCTGCGTTGAGGAGGAGATATTACTGTCGAGCGAAAAGGAAACTCGATGCACCAGAAGAGATATGGATGTGACCAAAGGCTCTTGTTGATGAATTGGCCTGGCTGTGACTCTCATCACTTGTGATTCACTAACAGCACACTGAAAACAAATTATATACGATTATTTTTCCAAAGATTGTGGGATTTATGGTTGTGGGAGGGTGTTAATTAGTGTATTGGATACACTTTCTTCTTCAGGTGTAATGTCAGCCACAATTTACAGATCAGTCTTTAAAATCAGAAAAAAGTTAAACCAGATTTAATAAGAACTGTCACCAGTGAGTTTGAAGTAATCACAGATATAGTATGGATTCCCTGAAACAAATTTCGAAAGGTAATATATACTCTTATGTGCTAATCTCAAACCAAAGCACCGCCACTATGGGTGTGTTTTGGTTTGAGATTAGCACGTAAAGGTATGTTTGTAAAGGATTACGGAAAAACATCCTTTACTACTCCCACTGTAACTATGTCTCAATTCTTCTATCATTATGAAAGATCCAACCTCCCCCAGAAAACATATAGTGTCGTCAGAATGTTGCCATGATGTTATAACAGCAGAGTTACATTTTTTGTAATGTCACAGAAATGTGTTAGCTAGCACCTGTCTCCCAGGGAAGACTCAACCTATTTTCTCACACTAGCCTACAGAGATTAAATACACTGTTAAGGGTTTACAGGAAGCCATTGTTAAGGGCATTATTTGAATATTTTTATATATTAAGTAACTTAATAGTATAGCATCTTTGTCTTCTTGCATCTTCATCTGTAGCTCAGATGTGACCAACATGTCTAACAGTTCATGTTTAACAGTTCTTAACTCTGGGCCTTGGGGAGTTCATTGAGAGAACTACATGACGGTAGCCCATGTTCCCCGATGCTCTGATGCTTGGCTGTGTCAAGCAGTGACATCTTTTGCCTTGGCCCGTGTCACCATACGTAGTCAGGTAACGTACGGCAAAGAGCTGAGAGTGTGCCTTTCTGTGTCAAATCTAAACTGAACAATATCAAGCACTGTGTGGGAAAACTGAAATCTTTTAAATCAAAAAGCAAAAGGTTTTTGGGGCATGCTTGTCACAGGATGGCCAATGCCCCCCCCCCCCCCCCCCCCCCCAAATGATGTGAGCAGCCTAGACTCAGGAAGCTCTGACGCCTGCCCTTCTGGTCTGAGACATGTGAAAGGAGCAGAGAGGAAGGGCCCAGGTTGCACTGAACAATGGCTTGGACCCAAGAGGAAGAGGCCCGCGCCAGACATGACCTGTGGGGAGGAGAAGAGGACGGGAAGAGAGACACAGGATCATTAAGATAGCAAAGAAACCATTTTAATTTGGCAGAGTGATTGATAGCATACAGCAGATTCTGTACCATAAAACGGTATGATTGGCTGTTTTGGGGGACTGGTCAGTTGGTCAATGTTATAGTTGATCTTGTAGAGTAGTTTGTATGGCTGTTTCAACTCAAAATGCATGGATATCCTTCTCTGATATGTTTCATCTGTTGAACCAACACGGATATACCAACGTCGGAACAAAACCTTTACAGTTCTCAATGCTGATAAAAAGGCATGTGCATTTCAAACCTTCCAAAAATGCAGCAGTGAGATTTTTTTAAAATAAAAAATTAAATGAATTTAAGGAGAATAACTGAATTTCCTAATCATATTGTAAGCATGTGTTCCATCTAGCACAGACTGCATAAGTGATGGTGAAAGATGATGAAGGAATTGGTGTTGAAATGCTGGTGGTGTTTCTTACCTTTTGACAAAGTTAAGAGAGAGACAGCCTTTCAAATGAGAAGTGAGTGCATCTGAAATTGTTGGTTGTTTTGTGTGATCCTAAAAAGAATGATATAACATCATCATCTACACTGTGATAGCTGATGTAGCACCCTTTCTTTAACTGCTTGTATTAAAGAATGCTCTTTCCAGTTCCATTCTTCACTTGACCACTGGACCTTTTTCATAAAGCATTAGCACCAACTTAATTTTACCCCTTGTTTTTTTTCCAGTGAAACCCCAGCTATCCAATGTCCACAGCCACTATTATGCTCTTCAGATATGAGTTTTAATGATGCATATATTTTCACCTCACCATCCATTCAGCCACAATAAAAACCATATACTGTAGAGCGATGACTTTTTTAGAGAGAACCCCTCCTCCTTGTCTCTCTGCTCAACAAAGACGTGGTCAATGGTTTACATGTTGCTGGGACCACAGGGGCATTCCAAATTCTTATGCTGTTTGAGAGAGCATAGGTGTTCATCTGCACGGTTTTTGCCTTAAAATAAATATTTTTTCTACCTTGCTATAAAACTGCCTCAGTGTCATTTGATATTTAAGTGTGGGTTGGAATTGTGTGTGGGGAAAGTGGACAACATAAATGAAGTGCTAATAAATCAGCTAAATATTGATTTACACTGGTAGCTAGGTAATAAGTAGAGCAGGTAGAAATCACTTCTTCCCTCCTTGTCAAGTGAATTCTTCTGCATCTGATATTTACAACCTTCTTGTGAGGCTATCCAAACAAAGGCACTGAAGGTGTAATTTGCTTCACAGTCTGTTGATTCTGTTTTCTTTCTAATTGCTAATTGTGTCACAACCTTCAGGAATAATGGTGTATGTCTTTAATGTATAATATTTATCATTTGAAAGCACCTTACTCCTCAGCTGACAACATGAAACATTTGTCATTCCAGGAGGAAGTCTTAGCTAATATCTTCATTGTAGTCATCAAATTACAATCTCTTAATTACAATGTTGTCTGTCCCTTTGTCAGTATGCAGTATCATTTTTTAAAAAATAATAATTTCTTGTATAATTAAATAAGTTGTATATTTCCCCTGTATTGCTCAGCTGGAAAGATAAAGGCCATGAAAGTAATATCATCTGACTTTCTGCCATTGGACACATTTTCCTTAGTTTATCTGAGGGGCATGATGGAATGTGACACATGGATTTGCCCATTGTATACTGAAGCAAAGTTCACATCCCTCATTATATCACTAATTTCAGCAGGTTATTTCAAATAAATTTTGAGGTTTTATCTATATCTGTGCTTAGTATTTTGATCTCCCATAAATTTTTTAACATTTTGAACATTTTAATTTTTTTTTTTAATAATCAGTATGCAGAGTTTCAGTGTACAGTATATGAGCATCATTGCCTTGCCCCTTCTTAAGCTGTGTTTTAACCGAACGCGAAGCATTTTTGCGGGTTTGATCGCTTGCCCTGAAAATGAACAAGCGAATTTCACGCCACGTCACAGCAAGCATTTTTGATTGCCAACACTGCTAACAAGTTGCTGAAGGGATTTCTGGAAAGGGGTGTGGTTTCTAGCCTTACTTGAAGGTGATTGGCTTTCGCCAGGCGAAATTTTCTCTGGAATTGAACATTTTTTAACTGAAGCGAACCTTTGTGAACACTCATTTTGCCGTTTCGCATCGCCCGCAGTTTCGCTGTGATTAACTCCGCCCACTCGCCTCCTGCCATTGACTTTTCATGTATTTGCCTTGCTGGTAAATTTCGCGTCGCGTTCTGTTAAAATGCAGCTTTACAGCTTTGCTTCTCCTCATTGTAACAAGTTTTTCCAGGCACATCAATAAATGAGCTTGTGTGAAATCACTGTCTGTGCAGTGGTGGAATTTAGGTGTAAAGGGATCAGCTGACACACTGAAAAGAAAAATACCAGGAGTGGAGTAAAAGAGATGGCCAATAACACAGCAGTGGCAGGACCAGATGCACCGGGACCAATCTGTGCCATTTATGCATTTATACAAGTATGAGTATGAGCATGCATGAGAGAGTATATGTTGAACAGCCAAAGAGTGAACTTCCCACTGATCAACTAACTGGGAACTCACATCAACTAACTGGGACTCATATGTGAGAATGCTGTTCATGGACTTCAGCTCAGCATTCAACACAATCATCCCCATGCAGTTAATTCAGGAACTGGATCACCTGGGCCTTAGCACTTCACTATGCAACTGGTTACTGGACTTCCTCACTGGAAGACCACAGGCAGTTCGGGTCGGCAACCACACATCCAGCAACATCATACTGAACACTGGAGCCCCTCAGGGATGTGTGCTTAGCCCCCTTCTCTTTACGCTGCTGACCCATGACTGCACACCAAAGTACAGCTCCAACATCTTCATCAAGTTTGCGGATGACACTATGGTGGGTCTCATCACCAACAAAGATGAGGCTAACTACAGGACAGAGGTGAGCCAACTTGCCAAGTGGTGCAGCGACAACAATCTCTCCCTGAATGTGAAGAAAACAAAGGAGATGGTCATCGACTTCAGGAGAGAGCACACCCAGCATCATCCTCTGACCATCAATGGTGCAGCTGTGGAGAGGGTGAGCAGCACCAAGTTTCTGGGTGTGCACATAACAGAAGACCTCTCCTGGTCAAACAACACCACATCACTGGCCAAGAAAGCTCAGCAACGCCTCTACTTCCTCCGCAAACTGAGGAGAGCCAGAGCCCCAGTTCCCATCATGTGCTCCTTCTACCATGGCACCATTGAGAGCATCCTTACCAGCTGCATCACTGTGTGGTTTGGGAGCTGCACCACCGCCAACAGGAGAACCCTGCAGAGCACAGTGGATGCAGCAGAAAAGATCTCTGGTGCCTCACTCCCCTCCCTCCTGGACATCTACAACACATGCCTAGCCCGTAAAGCACAGAGCATTGCTGCTGACCCCACTCATCCTTCGCACATGCTCTTCAGTCCCCTCCCATCGGGGAGGAGATTCAGAAGCCTCCAGGCCCGTACCTCAAGGTTGAGAGACAGCTTCATCCACCAGGCTGTTAGGAAGTTGAACTCTCTTTCCTCCCTCAGCCATCTGCTCCAACACAGAACTGAACTTTGAACCCCCCCCATACTGAAGCCTGGACTATTCTCCACCCATTCCTACTACCAACATTAATCACACGCAAACTCACACAGATCTGCACAGTCACTTTACTTATATAACAGTCTATATCATATCCTGTGGAATTTATATTTATATTTATATTTTTATATTTTTATATTTTTATATTTTTATATTTATATTTTTATATTTTTATATTTCTAAACCTACCATGTGCCTTGATACCCTTGCTGTAAATATTTGTAGCTTGTTCTGTCTCTAATGTCACACATTTTATTTATGTCTGTGTTATTGAGCCATTTGTGTTTATTGTATATCTGTGAGAATTCTTGTTCTTGTCTCTCAGTGTCACTGTGTTATGTCGAACTGTTGTATTGTCACCGTGGGCCTGAGAGAAACGCAATTTCAATCCTCCGTATGTCCTGTGCATATTGGAGAATTGACAATAAAGTTGACTTTGACTTGACTTTGACTTTGACATTCAGAGTTGAGTGGCTGCACAAAACCTTGATTCAAGCAAGGGACACCCAGAGCACCAATGATGACTGACTTCCTTGTTACAAACTCAACAGACTAGGGGTTTTGTCACCCAAATGGACAGACTTCAAAAGGGAACACACCAGTAACAAAGGGTTGGCACCTGTCAATCCATGGTTTTCACAGTGGAGGGCTGCTCCAGACCCTGGAAGAGGTTCTCAATGGCTCTTTCATGTGGAGTTAAAGGGGAATGGCAAAGGGGAGGGCTCAGTCACGTTTCAAGCGGGAGCCTATCATATTTTGTTAGCAGTGGCACAGGAAGAGGTTTTGGGGCAGGATTGAGCTTGTTTTCATACTGCCCTGATGGGTTCCATCAGAACTGCATCAACATGAGCCAACAGAACAAGGCCTCTGGACTCAGGCTAGCTGCTCTTGTTCATCCCAATGTTGTTATTGCTGTGCAAGATACAAAACATGGACAGTCTGTAACTGGCAATATACAACTGTTTTCTGTCTGTTTACAGTTAAGTTACATAGGTTACAGTTTTCACGTTATCCATTGAGCAGACTCTCTCTCCACCTTTAAGTCTAGGCTAAAAGCTTTCATTTATGTCAAATCTTTTAGTTGAGGGACATGGCATGGTGCTAGCATGGATCGTAGAATCTCTCGTGGACTAAGTGGTCATTGCTGTCACTACATAATGGCCTGGTGACGGCTGTGGTATGGTGTTGACTGCCTTAGGGTCGCCCTCATGATCGTGCTGGCTCCTAGCCTCTTGTCCCCTAGGCATGCTGCCATAGTGCCTATTTGGCGGGATTTTTCCTTATTACACACATGCATCTCTTTTCCCCTTGTGCATGTCTGTTACATGGACCTTGGTCAGCTAAGCAGAAAGATCCAGGGCAAACATACCATGATACCATCTACCATCCCCATTTTGTTTTACCGGCTCCTTTGTTTGCCTCCTCCCAAACACACCCAAACCACTGACTCTACAAATCAACAAGGATACAGGTGGAATGTCCTAACATGCAGGGTGCCCAACTGAATGATTGAGCATTTCTAGTCTTGGACAATTTTTTGTCAATTGCACCTCTTTACAGTTAAAGAAATGTTTGTGGTTTGGGAGGGAACAGGGCCTACCTGTGCTTCGAAGGGCACCTGCAGGACGGACTCCATCAGCTGAAGAACCCGAGGGCTGAGGGCTGATGGGACTTGTAGGTTTGGGAGAGAGCAGACAAATGGGGCTGACCAACATGGGAGGTGACTGCGGGGGAGTTTCCGGTGATTGCTGGTTAACCTTTTATAATTGAACTGTATTGGATTGTAAAGAGCAGAAATAACCATGAAGCATTTTGGATGAGGTAGGGTGGCATTAGTATACCAGTATTTATTGGATTATGGCCGTTGAGTTAATTGATTTATTTTGTTCTGCTTAGTTTAGTCCAAGCTGACTGATTGCCTTTATAAGAGCAACTTTCAGTCAGTAGGGGACAGGCTGGCAAAGAGTGTAGTGGGATTGAGAGCCGCAGCACAATTGATGTGTTCTCTTTTTGCCTGCTTAGGCAATTATTGTTTGCATTTTGTTTGTTTGTGTTTTTCTTTTCTTTTTTTTTCTTCATTGTTAATTTATTATTATTTGTTGTTATTTTCACTGGTCACGGCTTGGGGGAAATAAAACACCATCCCCTCATCGACCCTTTTGATCTCAGTTTTTTTTTCCCATCGTCTCTTGGTCATTCCACGACACCCCCCTCTGCTCCCCCTTGCCTCCCCACCGTTTTCATTTTGTTTCCTGTCCCTGCTCCGGGCTCCTGCCTGGAGCTGTAGCACAAGCGCCAAATCCCGATTTCCAGTTCAGCAACCTCGCTGCCCTGCATATCAAGCCAACTGTGTGCCAAGAAACAGGCATTCCAGGATTACATGTTATAATTACTCTATTGTGTAATTACTATTGTCTATATAGTTCAATTGTATGCAACTTTAGTAGTCTCCGTAATTCTATCTGCCCAGTGCCGGCCAGAAGCAGATGGGCTCCCTTTCTGAGCTGGGTTCTGCTCAAGGTTTCTTCCTGCTAATTAGGGAGTTTTTCCTTGCCACTGTTGCCTTAGGCTTGCTCTCAGGGGGTCTCAGGCCTGGCAACAATGTAAAGCTGCTTTGTGAAAACTTGTGTTGTGAAAAGCATTATACAGATAAAGTTGAATTGAATTGAATCAAATTGAATTAACAGAGCTGGATATTTTATATGGGTTTAGTACCTTGCCCAAGGCTACAATGGCAGTGCCCCCAATGGGGGATGAAACCAGAAACCTTTAGGTTACAAGCCCTGATCCTTACCGCTATGCTGCACTGAAATTAAATGAAAGTAATTACTGTTTGCAGCAGGGATAATACTAGAACACATGAATTCTGAGCTCTCGAAATCAAATGACCAGATCTGACCATTAATTCATATCTTTAATTTAGGAGATGTCCCCGCATCTTTTCTTGAACTGCATTTTCAGTAAAATTGAGTTGAACTATCAAGACTCCTCTGTGTGCTTTCTTAAGTGCTGGCACTTTTGACAGGGCAGCTTCCAGACCTTCTGGTTTTCATTGGTGAAGTATTCTCTTCTGTGATTTGAAGACTGAGATAGCCATTTTAAAAAAACACCGATGTTTATGCTGTTAACCATTTCCCTGCAGATTTGAATGGGATGGAATCGGCCAAGTAATGCCCACCTTTGGCCACAATTCTTGAACCAGAACCAGGGATCCAGATTTGTGGCCAAAACTGTCCCTGTATATGTTGAAGTTCATTAACTACTTCTATATAAAGAAGGTCTCTAGGCCCTGTATATGTGAATCAACACCACAGCATAATAGCCTCCCTCATATTTTCACAGTGTGCATAGGTCTTTTTCAACATAAATTGCACCTTTTCATTCCAAAGCCAAAAAGCTCAACTTTTCAACTGATGTGCTTCAAATCGACATTCAGATGTAGTATTCCAAAATCAATGTCTGTCTTTCTGGGATTAACCATGTGTAACGGAGCTGCTAGCCCATTACGGAATGCCTCTATAATTCGGACAATAAAAAATAACGTACACGACTGTTCATAACTTACCCGTTTTATTGTACAAAAACAGCTTGCGGAATTCCGGCATAAGTTTGTTAGTATGCAACCGAACGTACTTCATGTTTACAAAACAAAGTTTTAAATTACTGTCAGGCTACACTGTTGCTGTTAGGGTGGCCAACTAACAGGCTCCACATAGCAAAATTGGTCTGGCCCAGTTCTGGCCCACAACATGCACTTACACTTGGCCGACATACCGAAAAGACTGACGGCCCTTTTGTGGCCCAGATCTGGTCACTGTGCTGGTGATGTGTGAGACACCGGTCAAGGTAGAAAAACATTTGAAAAGCAAGACAACAATTCTTTATGGTTCACACTATGAGAACATATGTGTGGACAGATCTGGGCCACATGTGGCATGCCATCACATAAACGATGCCATCATTGCCAGACCTGGCCCACATCCGGGTAACATACCACTTGCCATGCCAGCAGTAGGCCAGCAGTACCGGCTTGATGCCGGATCCAGACCAGACCCATCTGCTATATGGGGGGCAGTGAAGCTACGGACTGATAAAAACTTAGCGGAACAGTTTTAACTTTGTTTTAAATGTTTTATGGTACTGTGTTCGTGTGCTAACTAGCAAACTTCTTACCACGCTTCTGTTTGTGTCTCAGTCAGCAGCCACTCTTTCCGGGGCAAAGGGTGATTTGTTGCACTGGGACTGTATTTATAATATAATGTACATCGGATGGTATATTCCAGTTAACATCAGTTTTCATGTATGTTTATTTTCTGAACAAGGGTAAATTGGAAAATGTGTAAAATGTAGTATAATTGAAATGCTACTTATAATGTAAATTATTTCTGTTATTTATTGAAATATTAATAGTTTGGGATTAAAAAGAATTAACATTGTTTTGGATCATCCCAGCCAGCTAGGGGGGTATTTAAGGGAGTCTTTGCCCTCATTTTGGGTTGTTGGTTGGTTGGGAGTGAAGACTGTTCAGAGTCAAGTGCGTACAGTGAGTGGGTATTACTGGAAAACCCCTGTAAATAGTTTTGTTTACCTGTTTGTTATTTGATTTTTTTTGTTTTTGTTGCATCTTCATTGCTTGAGTTTTTTTTTTTGATACTTTTGCCACCTGCACTGTAGCCTTCACCTTCACCTGCACACCTTGCCACTTCATTTGTTGTTTGGCTCCATTTTTGGATTTTTTTTTTCCTGGCTGCTGTGGTTGTCCTGTCACACCTTGATAATGAATGCCAATAAATAATTCTGTTTGCTTCCACATTTATGTACCAAGGGAGTAGGAAGTCTCTTGGTTTCATCTAATCAGTTTCAGAAGCTTCCATTTAAATTAAAAAACAATGTTAGTGCAGATTTTTTGTTGGATTTTATTGAAAAGATTACTTAAGCGTGATTAAATGTGTCTTCAGATTTTCTCGAATAAAATTTACCATTTATGGACAGTATCAATTCGCCATTTGCAATGCTTGGAAGATTTGATCCAGTTTGTGTTTCTGGGAATGGGGTGTGTGGGTATTTTTTTTGATGAAGTAGCTTTTTAAAACATTTCTGTATAGAGTGAAAATTCAAAATATGATGGAAAATCTGGAGCAAAAGAAGAAAAAGTGGAACACAAAACTGAACTCCCACTGAACATAGATTGCTTTTGTACAAGATTAAGACAACATAACTCTTCGACAGTATCATTTTTATTTGAACTAGCACAGTATAATATGTACATACATTACTGTATGTACCAATGTATATAAAACACACACACACACCCCCCTAGAATTTTTGGAAATTCTCAAAAGTTTTTTGCTTTCTCAAAAAGCCTAAAGTGCATATCCAAGAGGCATGTCCTGTGTTCTGGGCTCAGCAGTGACCTCCATACTTTCCAGGAGCTGTTTGCCCACAATTTCCCTCTGCTAGTCTGCTAATACAACTTAATAATCAGAATATTATAACAACAATCATTTGTGTAAAAAATTAACACGGGATCTGTGCATTAGTGTTCAAGGTAAATTGCCTTGACTTACTGACTCACGATGAAAAAAAGTCTATGCTCTACTGCACACAGGAACAAATGCTGAAAAACCACACATATTTAGCATGGTTTATGAAACAGAACAAAATAATGCATGGTGAAAAAACCTTATGCAAATCATTTATCGGCAAGTACATTTGTGGTAAGTAGAAGTTGTTTCATGTCCATCATCAAAAGGAAACACAAAAAGTGGTGGGTGCACTTATAAACAGCATTTTCCTGTTTTTGGATGAAGACATCTGCAACAGATGAAATGGTAAATTCTTCACCATCAGACTCTTATTTCTGCACAGGATACAATTAAATACATTTCAGGAAAGCAAAAAGAAAATACACTCTTCCTTTCAGTGATGAGTTTCCCTATCCACATAGGGAAATACACAGCCTTATGTTACTTTGACAATATGAATCACCCCCAATCAATTTTCCTTGAAGCAGAATTTAGCCTGTTCATTGACTTTTGCAAACAGGATTGTCTTGAAGAAAACAGCCTCCGACAGAAACAAGAAAATGCTGACTAATATTGATCCTTACAGAGAAGTAGGCATAGTATGACTTCATCCAGACCACAGTGAACAAGGCTGACTATTCTCATTGGAGACATAAGGGCTATAAGAATGAGGCATGCACTCTGGAACCAGTTAGCGACAGGACATGACATCATCACACAGGTGCCATCCTTGTCACCGTTGGCCATGTGCTCCTCGTGTACGTTGCCTTCCACCTTTCCACTCAAATCAGCACCATAAATGTGCTCATAATACACTCTAACATAGAGCACAGGGAGGAAACACTGAAAATAGCAACGCTGGTCATTACCTGCTCACATAAAGCACAATGAAGTAGAAAAGGAAACAGTGTACTAAAATGTACTGTATGAAAGTAAGATTACTAAAATAAATGTCGAGCATTTAAACAAATTGCTAAACTACACTACAGCAACTTACATTGTGGAAAAGACTGAAGTTGTCATCAAACAGAGTGGATATTGCTCCATGACAAAGTGACTGACACATCTACTTGTCTAATGGATTCAATTTACTCAATCATAATGTTAAAAGAAATTAGTTAATGTCTGTTAAAATCATTTACAATTGTTGTTCATGGGTTTTCATTCAGCAAAAGAAAATATGTGGTACCATGTCCATGGACAGAATCTTAAGCTTCCAGAAAAAGTGCACTTCTGGTAGAAACATTTACACAAGCAGAAGTCACTGTGTACCAGAGTGGTCTGGATCCATTTAACACAAAGTGCTGCAGCTTTGATTGAGATCTTCTTCCATTTTTATACAAACGGTCTGAAGGCATCACAATATGGCACAATAAAACTATAGCTTAAACATAAATTAATTCATTTATCTTAAACCATAGAGTGATGGTCCAACGTTTGCATGAAGGGTTGCACAAATCAGAAGTAGTTTCAGTACAAAATGAGATAAGAAAAACTTCAGATAGACTGCCACATACGTGAAGTCACTTGCCAGGAAGAAGCCTCCCATCTGTAGTGTTCTTAATTAAGGAGTTTTAATGCTAACACAAAGTTGTCATTTTTACCCTTCAGCCACCAGAAAGATCTCACAGGAGACCATCCAGAAAAAGAGCACCTCCAAATGGGATAAAGAAAAACATAAAATCTGTTTTGAAACATGTCTTTGGAACATTCCCTCATGGAATTTTGTTTGTTTGTCAACTGAATTTTTTGGACACAAATCAGTTTTTTGAGTATATGTTCTGAGTTATGATTTCTTGCTGACATTTGCTGAGAACGAACACATGGGATGGAGCCACAGAGAAATAGGATTTAAAAGACTGCAGAGCTTCAGGGAGTCTGACAAGAGGAAGTGGTAAAGCCACAGGCAACCAAGTATCAGGAGAAGGCCGAGTCTCTGGGATACCAGCATCAAGAGAGAGTGCAGCCTTGGGGATGCAGGGACCAAGAGAGGGTGGAAGTTGTGAGAATATGGGTCTCAGGGACCTCCAGATCAGGAGAGGGTGGTGGCCATGGCTCTCCTGATAGGAAGCCAGTGCTAGGAGTTCTGCAGGAGTCGTCTGTAGTGGGGCATAATTTCATGCTCTGGGAGGTGAAGGCTGAACTCCAGGGCCACCAGCACTGGGAACTCGAATGCTATCAGCTCCCGTCTGTTCAACCGGAACCTCTCCTCCAATTTCTGCAAGGCACATATCATGGTTCATTTATTTAGAGAAAAACAAGACAAGACAAGCACACACTCCCATGACATCCCTGGAGCCAGGAGGTAAAGGAAGTTGACCGGACAGAAAAGATCATGTCAGTGATTCTGGCCTCCACTACGACCAAGGAGAAAGGAAGTGCAAAGAATAATAATAGATAACTAGACTATTGACTTTTATATTCAGCAAACCCATGTCTGCATGTGAAAGGCTTTTTTACAGCCCTCATCATATTCCA
The DNA here is from genome assembly GCF_013368585.1 of Megalops cyprinoides. NCBI lineage: Eukaryota > Metazoa > Chordata > Actinopteri > Elopiformes > Megalopidae > Megalops > Megalops cyprinoides. Next base: position 605,752 of record NC_050584.1, read on the forward strand.
TTGCGTGAAGGATGAACCTTTCCCCAAATCTTAAATTCTAACAGACCGTGACATGTATTTATTTGATCATTTACATACAATTTCTGCTATGCAACAGTAACTCTGTAACAGTAACACAGTAATACACTGTGTTGAAGATGGTCAGTTGGAGACTCACGTCTATCAGGTGTTTGACCTCGTGCTTCTTAAGGTCGCTGCCGATCTTGGCAGCGAGCAGCACGCAGGCCCCAGCGCAGAGCTTGCGGTTCTGCTTGTTGAGCTTGCCCCGCAGCGCCAGCTTCTCGAAGTAGACGAAAGCCATGGCCACCGTGGGCTCCTCGTACCCACAGTCCTCCTGGGCCAGCTTCCGAATCTCTCTCTTCAGGCTGTGGAGTGAGGTGAGAGGGCATGAGCATGTGAGATAAACTCCTGTAATACGGGTGACTTCATCTTGTGGTTTGATAGCTGAACCAACAAACAACTTCACTTTCAACAATCTGAGGGTGTGTTCTTGTTGGCTTTGACTCCACCCTGGCACTTACACTTACCTATTTCAATGAAACACTGGCTTCACTTAACAGTTTCAGCTTCTCTAGTTTCAGAGGTATTTATTCTGAATCCACGTCTTTACAATCTCATCATAACTACTGACTGTCAAAATGACTAAAATTAGTTAATTACAGTTAAAAGTAGGAAAAAAATCAGAACTATTTCAGTTTTGATGACTGGTGTCTGGTATAGGTATGTAGATAGGGATAAACAGAGTAATACAGCTATTGAACATCTACCTAAAAGGCAACAGGCACATACCTCGTGATCTTGCTGAGGGTCAGTCGGATGTGGGGGAACTTTTCTTTGAAGGTGTCATTCATGTCTTTCTTGAGGTCAGAAGGTCTGACATACTCGATGACCGTGGTCTAAAAGAAAGATGATAATGATTATGTAGGTAGATCTTCAGTTGTGAATGGCACATGCTCTGTCTGGAAGGTTGGAGAGTCCTGGATGACCGTGGTCTAAAAGAAAGATGATATTGACTGTCGGTAGATCTTCAGTTGTGAATGCCACATGCTCATTCTGGAGGTTGGGGAGTCCTGGGCCTCAGTCTCATTTGCCTGACATCATAATTACAGGGATCCAGTTCCTTCATTTCTGAGAGGTAGTTCTTAATGTGAGATGTGGGCAGCAGGTATACCTCTTATTACATTCTAATACATTGTTTTATAACTCAGCCTGTAATGCTGCTCTCTCCTCACTCCTTTGTACTCCTTCAGAATGTTTCTGCCCTTTCGACTTAAATAATTGACTCAAGTTGTTCCCTCATATTTTTTAGTTTTATTTTCATCTGACAGACTCTGTCTTTGTTTTATAGTCTCCATGGCCTAAGACAGATGGAGGGAGATGAGCCTATTGACTGTACTGATTTCTACTGAAAGTGATTCAATGTTGATTCTTATATTTTGCAAAACAGAGACAAGATTTGCAATAAAGCGGCAACAGTGAGCCACACTAGCACGCTTTTCCTCTCAGCGGTGAAGCACTATGGCCTACTGAGAAGTTAAGTTAAATCCTTTCACCTCCATACATAAACAAATGCCTGACTTCCTGTTCAGGGAACCACAAGAGCAGAGCTGCAGGTTAGCCATTCTTCACACTCACAGAAGGGTGAGCCCAAACCAAAATAAATATAAGACTGTCCTGATGTTAAGAGCAGAGTTTTCTGTTAAAAAAAGGATGAGAAATTTTTTGGATTGTAGCAGATTTTCTGCCATTTCGGTCTCCTTGAGATTATTATTATTGTTGTTGTTTTTAAAAACATCCAGAGTGCTGATGCTGTGGGGAAATGAGAGGAAGCCCACAGGGAGGTCTGTGTGGCCATGTCAATCAACAACCTACTGCTTTTCTTGGCTGGGTGAGATGGCCATATGTCCAGCCACTGAGTCACTCCTAATGGAGCCTGGCATTGTGGCTGACCCCTACACAGGTGTGAAAAGCCACCTTTTTGCCTCACAAGCATTTGGAGGACACAATTTCGCTGTCTGTATTACAATGGGTACTCAGAACATTGTTTATTCACTGTGTGCTGGGGGAGTAAATAACTTTTGCATAAGAGTTAGATCTAAGATCATGAAGGCCTACGAATAAACAGAACTGGAGTGTATCTGTTATTAAATGGACCGTCCAGCTACTTTTCGAACTTTGGCTGTCGAAAGAAATAAACAATATTACTATTACTTTGCCGATGTCTGTTGAAGCTGCCAGTGGTGAATTGGACTTGGTCAATTGTGTAACTGTGCAACAGAGCCAAAACAAGATGAAGATTACCTCTGTCATCCAATTATCTGCATCCCTGTAAAGTCTTCTACTGGCCCTGGGTGTTCCAGGGTGTATTACATTACAGTACAACTAGACACTTCCTGCTGATATTGAGTACTCTTAACAGTTGTTTTAAGAACATAGATTGAGTGCTTTCTTAGAGCCATTTTATTCAAAGGATTATTGGGCTCCAGAAAGACACAAAGACCAATAAAATGTGAACAATACTGAAAATCCAGCTATTTAATACTCTCATCATGCCTCTCTAAAAAGAGCCCACTCTTGGTCTGCCAACTGAATACTTACTCTGGGCCACCAAAGAAGAACATCAAAATAACCACTCTTGAACTGCTTTGGTTTGAATTCTAGAAGCATAACAATACATTTTGGAGTTTTGGAGTTTTGTGGTAGGCTGGGGCTGTAGCACAGTGGGTATTACAGAGGCCTAGCTGTGAATCAGTAAAACAAGCAAAAGAGGGGGTGGGGTAGCCCTGTAGAAAACCTCAATATACAAGAAATTGCAGGAACTAATTTCCCAATTCTGAGCACAGATACAGGAGTTATATAACTGGAAGAGAATGATAAGGAATATGTTGTCAGCCACTGAGACAGATCATAAAACTGCTCGATGACAGTGTAAAAGTCTGTCAGGAAGCGTAAATATGACTATACATTATTGTCGAAAATTATTGCCAATTTGTAGAACAAATTCACTTCAAAATTAAGTGAAAATAAGTTGAAGTTAAATACCTGCAGAAGAATTTAATAGTGAAGAAAAAATCACACAACATATATAAAAAGGACAGTTCAGAGAGTATTTAAGGAAGCATTAGATAGTATTGAAATGAGAGACTGCAGTACTGGAAAATTTACAAAAACTAAGGAAAAATAGGTCAGCAGGCCCTAATGGCATACCCCCAAGAATAAAGAAAGAGGTTATTTATAATCCATTAAAAAAAACTTTATGCACATCATTTGATATATAGATTTTGGAATCCATCATAAGGGAGAGGTTACAATTATTCCTGGAAAAAGTAGTATAGTAAAGGATAGTGAGCATGGTTTTCAGGCAGGGAGATCATGCTTCACAAATTTTGGACTTCTTTGCAAAACTACTCAATGTGTTGACTCACACTGGGCTTTCATAATATATATCTGGACTTTCAAAAAGCATTCAAAAACCTACCACATGAGCACCTTACTATGAAGCTGAAATCAGTAAAAATTCAGGGAGTGTTAAATTGGATTCAAATCTGGCTTCAATATAAAGTACAAAAATGATAAAAAGGGATTTCTTCTGAACAGTAGAGTCCCACAAGGATTGATTTTTGGACCTCTGCTGTTTCTTATTTACATAAATGACCTTGATATTAGAAGGAAAACAGCTTGGAAACTACCCAGGCAATTCAAGAAGAATTAAACAGAATTCCTATATGGCTTGATGCCTGGCTAATGAAGTTTAACACCGACAAATTTGAAGTTCTACACATGGGCAATAACAATGTAAGGCAACATTATTTTACGAGTGTGTTTAACAAGCCTAGCTGGCTGAATGGTCTGCTCTCATAATTAAACTTCTTATGTTCTTTTGAATTGCTTCAAAAGCATCACCCCATACAAATAGTATTTAGTGTAATCCTGACAGCTCCAGACACTGAACTCAAGTTTGAATCCTGGGTGGGATACTGCTATAGTACCCTTCAGCAAAGTACTCTGACTGTAGGCCTACATAGAGTTTTCCGAATTTGTATCATCAAGTGGTAAGCATTACAATTCATTGCACAAAAAAAGACTTCCCACAAACCCCTGGACAATCAAATAACGGGAGGGGTCATGGCACTCACCATGTAGGAAGGGAAGATGAGCACCCTCTTGTGCTTCCCACAGGGCCAGTGAGGATCATCCAGGAGATTAGGGTCATATTCCAGGAAGTCTCCAACATCATTCCCTGCACATAGCACATACACACGTTATACTGAATGATTTCACAATGGTGCCATTTGGAGATAAAGTGAAAGATGGCACAATCATACTGTCTCCTGCAATTTCTATTTGGAGTGTAAACCAAGAACACTTTGCTATTCACCCTGCTTTACATAATGAAAAGAAAGCCGTAGATCTTGTATAAACACACCCGTTAATTCACACTGCATTAACTAGTGGACTTACCTGAACTATCCTCAAACAACAGTATACTCTTAACAGGTTAACACATAACATACTTCGTTTCAAAAATGATGATAGTACAATTGTGTGGCTAGTGTCTTCTAAGAAGCAAAATAATTATCAAAACCACCAGCAAATTTTCTAGTCAAACATCTTCAACAGTTTTCCATGACCACAACACAGCTGTACTTGTGTTAACTTATAATTAAGTTTAAATTAGGCAAAGGAGTCAAAGGAGCACTGGTAAAACTAAATGATGAATAATGATGGTTTGGGAGGTATAATACAGTAGGCGGTTAATCACTGGCAATTAACAGTCATTCTGGAAAAAAACTTTTGTTTGTGATTTGCGAGCACTAAGTCAGTTTCATGCGGGGCTAACATCATGTAAGCTGAATGTGTGCAAGACAAAAGGTGATAACTAATTATTTCAAAATGGTGTTTATATAAGACTAGCTCACCTTAGAAATGTCAAGCTGAAATATTCATGAGAGTGACAGTGACAACAGAGCCCACTTACTCTGTCCACTTCATCAGTATTCTCGGTAGGTTGCATAGAAATGCTTAGCATACTGTGGTTAATAAATAAATGTTAGAGCATAAAAATTACTCAGGAATTTTTGTTTCCTGGTTTCAGGAAGTATGTCACAAATGCATTTTTGTTTTTGTCAGTGACCACAAAAACACAGGGTGCAGGGAAGGGAAACCATTTGCTGCAAATATAGGATGAAATACAGCAAGAATTTACTGAAAGAATTCCACCTTGATTAACATATACCTTGTGAAGATGTACAGAACGTTCACTTGTGATATAGGCATGTATGGTATCTTCAAAGCCTAAAGATTATATCATGAGGCCAACTGACCTGTGTCAGTGCTACCCTGGATGCTGTTGGCACGTGCCAGACTGAGGCTGCGGTGGCTAGCATTGTGAAACTGGGAGAAGGAGGAGGTGGAGTCAATGGTATTTCTGCGACCGCTGAAAGCGTTTGTTGGATACAGGAGCTGCGTGTAGGAGACTGTCTGAGAAAAGAAAAAAAGCAAGTCCATTAATATCTTCTGTGATGAAGAGGAGGGGAAGGCAGGTTCATTTGTCCTTGGATTCATGGGTGTCTCTGAAAGGACGTGGGATTTGGTGAAAAGGGATGTCTTTCGCTCTAGTCAGTGGTGTTACATGTTTGAAGATGTTGGAAAGGAACCTCAATGATGGCAAACAAAGGACATTGATAGCATGCATCACATCAGCATGTTGTTGTTACGATGATCACTGCTCTGCTACATGTTTTGGAGATCTCTTTCAACAGGCAATTGATTAAGACAGGGAACAACAGGAGATGCATATTTTGAGCCACTGACTCCAAGTAAGTAACAAGGAGCAGTTATCTGGATAGAATCTGTAAATCTTTAGTGGACATCATAGCTTTTTGAGGTCTTAAAGGAGTTAAATGTGAAAATAACTGTAGATTACATTACATTATTGGCATTTTAGCAGATGCTGTTATCCGAAGTGATAGGTTACAGTTTTTTTTACATGCTACCTGTTTATACAATTGGGAATTTAATGGGGCAATTCTGGGTTAAGTACCTTGCCCAAGGGTACAACAGCAGTGCCCCAGTAGGGAATGGAACCAGCAACCTTTGGGTTATGAGTCCTGCTCCTCACCACTATGCTACACTGTCGCCCAGATGACCACGTAGGTGAAAATATTCACCTGATTGACATATCCTTTGCTTATGCTCATCACGCCCTACATTAGCGGTTTTACCTAGTGACTGTGATGTATGGTAGTGTGTGCACTTGGCTTCCTTTAGTGTCTAGCGCTGTCTAGTCAGGCTTCACAAGTTAACCTGTGGTAGGGCTTGAATAGTATTACTGCTCACAGTCACTGGTCTGGGAGTCTTGTTAGCCTTGTCTGTCACTGTTACTCAGTCAACGCGGCTACATTTCTGTTCTTTTGGGCTAGAAGTTGCTCTGGATAAAAGTGTCTGCTAAATGAATGCAATATAATGTACCTTTCCATCTGCACCCAGCTCCACACCATCCAGCCCAATCACCATCTCCTTTGCGCTCCCCGATGGGTGACGCTGACGCCCACCTTCCAGTTTCATATCCCTGAAGGGACAGAAGATCACTTTAGTGCATCTGCTAGCCCCAAATGATCTCTTCCTGCAATCTAATCTGATGCTCTCACACACGTTAGCACAATAAGTAACAGGTCAACAGTCACTCAGTACAGAAAATTCAGTCAGGTTAATACTGCTCTACATTTATTCAGCACAGGAACTGCATGTCACATTTTGCTGAAAGAGAACATTTTACAGCAGCATTCTTTATATTTATATCAAGTAAGACACTTGCTTATTTATGTCAGTGATCTCCATTTCAAAAAAGACTATCCAAATTGCTACAAATCAGTCATGCAGAAACATCTCTTTGGAATGAGATGCAACCAGTCCTGACTTTTCTGACAGTCCTGTAATTTTTCAATGTGTACTTTCATACCAGACACAGAGACAGACACAGATCTGCAATCAAGATTGGTCTTGGTCTCAGCTGAGGTGTCTGTGATCCAAAGAAGGAAGACCTTTACACCTTGGAATCTGTATTCAAGTATTGGAGTTGTTATTATATTGGTCACATGACTGGACCAACACTTTGCCTCACAGCCAATAAAGGGGAGTGTCAATGCTTGTAGTTAGCATGCCACCTAACACATTTAGGCTAATTGGATTTGTAGCTGTGGCAGATTCCCAAACATTTTGTTTTCCAAAACTTGAACTGTCAGCAGAAGCCAAATCAGCAGTGTCCAGTTATCTTGGAGTGCAACTGGCTAAGACACATTCCTTCCACCTGGTTTAATTTGTGTGTCATGTACAAGGGTGCCTCATTTAAACCAAGCTGGACAGCCTTATGAACCATGCCACCATATACCCCTACATACACTGATTCATTTGGGAACTTCATGATGCAGTGATACTTAAAAACCTATGTATTTTACTTATGTGTTTTATAAATTCTTTCTGGCTGTCTTCTGCATCAACTTAAGGTCCATTAATTCCAGCTTGAGGCTCCTGATATTCCTAATGTTATTCAGCTGTATGCATCTTAAAACCCTGGAGACAGCGGATCTCCAAGAACAGAAGTATACAATACAACATTATACAGATGTCTAAATAATGGAAAAAGGATGTTCATACGTTAGGAGTTAAATGCCCCAGGAGACTGACACATAAATCTGTCAGAATGGCCGAGTGATCTAAAAGCACCAAACTCAAAATATTAAACTTTGTGGAGTGGCAGGGTAGTATACTGGTAAGGAGCTGGGCTCCTAACCAATAGGTTGTCGTTTCGATTCCCCAATAGGACACTGCTGCTGTACCCTTGGGCAAGGTACTTAACCCACAATTGTAGAAATCCAGCTGTAAAAATGGATAACATGTAAAAACTATAATCTATGTAAGCTGCTCTGCTAAGAGCATCTGCTAAATGACAGTAATGTAACATAAAACACCAGGCAGGAGTGGTCAGTGCTACGGTGAGAAAAAGCAGAGCGGTGGTCTGTGGGCTATAGAATCATGTGTTGCAAATGTGAGGCAACTGGCAAAGGAGGGCATTTTGAAATGAAATTGGATCGATGCCATGAATGATAGTAAGTCAATTAAAAATACAAATCTTTAACCAGAGGCACTTGAATGGAGGGTTAACTAGTAAGTGTTTTTCAGGCAACTGGCAAAGGAGGGCATTTTGAAATGAAAATTGGATCGATGCCATGAATGATAGTAAGTCAATTAAAAATACAAATCTTTAACCTGAGGCACTTGAATGGAGGGTTAACTAGTAAGTGTTTTTCTGGGCTTGAAGGCCCACCATAAGTTGTTTGCTGAAATACATGGCCCCATCCAGTTCAAGTCCAGACTGAACTTTTCCCCTTTACTTTCCCTAATGGCTGAGTAGACTTCCACAGCCATACTGTCAGTGGCATCTCTTACAGAATGACAGTGGCATGAAGCTGCCACCCCCAACTTGTCAAATATTCCATTAGGCAGCCAGATGGTGGGAACATCTTACCCTCTATTCTGTTCCCATGCATGTCCAGGGAATTAAGAGACTGTGTTGGGAGGGGTGGTTCTGATATTGATACTATGTCTGACTGGGAACAATAAGTAAATACTGTGGGAAACACCTTCACTATATTTCCCTGTGCCTTCCAAAGCCTCAGTGTACCTGTCTCTAAAAGCAGGGACAGTAATTCATAAAAGTTAGAGGTGGTTATCATAGAAACAGTTTCATTCTTAGCTCAGATAGTTAAAATTTAGTTAAAACAGGCCTGGTTGTTTGGTGGCTGTTGTCAGTAAGTCAGGAGTTGGTACAGAAATTATGATAGCTTGCAAGGTTTAATGAGGTCTCACCACAAGCCAGCTTGGGAGGCTTTGAACAGGCCTGAGAGCAGTTTTTAAAGGAGTTGCAAACTGAGGGAATATTTTTGTTAGTTAAAGGCTGTCACGTCACATTGTTTTTCATATTACACTACACCATGGTTACATTTATCTATCTATGGTCCTCTTTACAAAGCTGTAGGACAGACAATCTCCCAAAACAATCACACCTGGTACTGGTGTGCCAGCTCTGTTAAATAAAAATGTGTACAGCCAAAGCATGCACCTGTGTTTGACAAGTGACGTTAACATATTCGATTGCCGCTGATGTTGTTCGATTTAGTTACCACTATGCCCAGCCTTGGGAAAGCATGCTTGCAGACATGACTAGGACACAGATTCAATGGATTCACTATGGATTCACAATCTCTTAATCATCATAATTTACAAATGGGACATCTGAAAAATTAATTCATAAAATAGAGAGTAAAATAGAATTGAGTAAAATGAACCAGGATTCTTACAACAAGGAATTGACATTTACTATCCTGACCATTTGCTGTTCAACTCTCTGGAGGCCTGAGTTAATTAATACTGTAATTGAATCACACAGTTAACGAGACACACTGGAGCCAGTCATTTCCTATGACTGAACAGACAAATGGATGCCTGGAAAAGGACTGTGATCAGTCAAAGCACAACACAGACAGCACTTGACCTTGCACACTTTTTTACAACCATGAAAAAGCTTGAGCCAAAGCAGCATGTCTATCTGCACAATACAATGAATCAAATCACAAACCAAATACTTACAGCACAATTAGATTTACAAGATAACAGGTTTAAAGGTGACCACGTTTTAGTTGTTTTCTGATACATCTGAAATGATAGTTAATAGCAGGCTGTCCAAAAACTGCAGGCTGTGACACACGTATACACACACCTGCAAGACTGAAGCAAGCGGCAGTGTTTCAAAACTACAGAACGCAGAAAAAAAGACATCTGTTTTGAATTCGCCCTCTTAGTAAAAGAGGTCTGCACACCTGCCATTACACAGGAAAAAGAGCCAAAAAAAAAAATCACACAGGGCCATAACTGCTGCAGCCCTAAGGACAAAGAACATAATGTTCCTGCCAACACCTTACCAGTAACACAGTTCACAATGTTTTCCCACCTGCTCCTCACTGTCTGTTCTCACTATAGTAACATGGCAGGCTTGGTACAGAGGCTGCATATGATTAAATCAAAGCCCAGGAACAAATCTCGCTATACTGCACACCTATAGGAAGGTTATGGTAGCTCCATCTCAAGAGTTCACATCACATTTTATAAAAGACTAAACAAACAAAAATACACTCAGGTATCCTGATCAACAGATACATTTTATTGAGTAGACTATGTGCACCTTAATTTTAACTTGAAAAACTAATCTTGAGAAATTGTAAGATTAATCCCTGCACAACTCCAAGACCTCAAGGATATAATAATAGTAGCTGATTGGTAATTGAAATGGTAACTAAATTTGCTTGAATAGTTTAGTTTACACAAATCCCTACTGCTTGCTGAAAACTGCAACAGTCATTTGTGTTCTAGAAATAAAGCAAATGGCCCCTTGTGGACAAATCAGTATTGTAGTTGACTTCATTGGTCTGACAGAGAGGGGCTGTGAGACTTCAAAAGCTCTGATTACTCTCCTCATCCATCTATCTAACCAAGATGATACAAACAGGTTAGTGTAGCTTTGTCTAAAATTGCATGGCAAAATATTTCTCATTACATGAATATTAATCTTGAAATAGGATTAGCATTAATTCTCTTACATGGCAACAAGTTCTACAACTTATTTCAGGTAGTATCCTCCTGTAAAAATATTTCTTTTGAAACGAGTTAAGAGAACATGGTTATCATTCTTTGAGTCTAGAACCTGGTGCCCATGAAAAAGGTGGTTATGAGCAGAGTTTTACAGAGTGTTTCAAACGCTGGCATAACATCACACATGTTCACATCACATCAACATAAATTTGTACAAACAAAAATACAAGCTTTCCTGTCTTACAAATGGTGGGTAAAAATAATCTGTCCAATACTGTCAAGACAGATTACTCATATTTAACTCATTACTCATACTTACTTATATTTAAAGAAATATGAGTAATGAGTTTCTCTCTTTTCCTATCATTTAACCAAATGGTTCATACCAGGGAACTGCAGTACAATGTAATGAAGCCAGAAGGAAATCTCAGATGCAAGAATACCACAACCCAGCATTTACACACAAAAAAGTAGACAGGAAACAGGAAGGACTGTGTCAACTGGCATGCTTTTTACTAATTATACTGTTTGGAATACATGCCAGGGCCATTGTGAGATTTGTCGGTTCCAAAATGTACAAGGGGACAATAGTGTAAAGAATGTACACATACTGAACCATGGGGGTTCAGTGTCCTGTGACAATGACTACAGAGTACTGCAGCGGTTTCATAAAGTAGCTCCCGGTGGCCATAAAACCGCTCTAGTCGTTCGCACAAATTTTTAAACCATATAAACAAGTGTATAAATAAAGTTTTGTAGAAGTACGTACTGTTTCACTTTGTGGAAGAAATAAAGCTGGATAGGTCATTGACAAGCAAGTGACGGGAACAACAAAGACATCCGACATACAGATGCACTGCTTTAAATAACAGGCTTTTGAAAGAATAAGAACAGGTCAAGAACACTCTTTTCTATAAGAGTGCCACACAGTGAAATTTAGAAACAATCTCAGGTACATGTATCTCCATTGTTGGGCAGCCATGCTAAGGAAGAACAAATTTGTCCCTGTAACTTGACCAATACAATTTCACTGAGACTCAGACTATGGGTTGAAGCTGAAGAGGAATGTACTCTATAAAAGGTACAAATTAAGGATTCAATTGGCAGATGCAAATTTCATTCATTAAAATATTGCCTAGAGAGAAACAAACAAATAACAATGAGATATCCGAAAAAGAGAACAATCCTACAGTCACACTTCTGTCGAACAAACCACTTCAGCACATTGATATTTATACAGTTTGTGTGAAATGGGAGGGTCTATGTCCTCTGCCTCTAAAAAGTAAACGGTATTTGCAGGGTGGGGCTTTGCTTTGGATCTCCTCCCTCATCCTCTGATTGGCTAGCCACAGGCTTATATTTCAATACAAGCAGAAAAAGTCTCTCCACTATCCACAATGCCACAGCTGAAATCTAACTTTTGTGATAAAAATTTAGGCACACTGCAGAAATTTTCTGTTTCTCCAACTCTGGTGTAATCCCAGCACTGATGTGAGGGAGCAGCAATATTTTTTTCCAAAACCATGCAAATGCATGGAAACACTCAATAACACAGTATGTTGCTGATTTTTTGCATGGTAGTCATTATCAGTAATCATTTGCTAAGTAGTGAGTTGTTCCGATGACAATGACGATGAGTAAAGAAGGGGGTGTTAGAGTATCAGGTTGTGAAAAACTGGCCCAGATGAGAAAAATCACTAGAGAGAGTAACATCCATGCTTTGTGGCATCCCTCGCCCTTCCTTCATTCCTTGATTTAATCCCTCATTTATTCATTCATTCATTCTTTCCTTATAAAATACTGCCTCTCAGCTAAATTCATAAACAATAGTCCTAGCTACAAAAGAAGAAGCTGCAAAAGTAACAAAAAAGGAAATACAGCAGGTGATAAATACATACCCCGCTTGGCTGTGATCTTGATAGGGCAGGACAGAGAGCATACTGCAGATGGATCTTCTTCCACTGATTAGGACTATCCTATAGGGCACAATGATGACAATCCATGTAAGAACAAGTAGAAAAAAAGAGCGACATTCAAATCTACAGGTGAAAAGTCAACAAAGAAGATACGAAAACAAGAGTGTGTAAACATAAAGCCTATCTGTGGTCTCTCTATAAATCTGTATATTCCTCTGTGTCTTCCTGTAGAATTTCCAGTGTCACCACAACTTTCTCTGTGTAAGCTCACAACCTCAGCAATGGAGAGTTTTCACACGAAGCTTTTATCATGCAGATATGTACTCAGTCCGACAAAAGCACCATCCATTGGAGTTTCTGACTGGTGCTCATACAACAAACTCAACCAAGCAGTGCATGGCAGATCCGTGCTTCGTTTCCGGCTATTTGAAAAGCCTGGACAAGCAAAAAAGGCCTTTATCCTCCATACATAATGCTGCAATTCAAGTAAGGTCTGATCCTTTAGCATCCATTACACAACTTTTCATTTTGTCTTTATGGGTCAGTGGGCATGGCCAAAGAGATTATCTCAGGGGGAATGCTGTAAATGGTTATAGAAAAATGGATGTGGATGTGGCAGAATAAAAAAAATCCCAATGGAAAATTCTTAACAGAATTCTTAATTTGTAATAGTCAACCTCTTTTGTTTGTATGCGTGTCTTAGGGTGTAGACTACTCACACTAGGCGATCCGTACCGTGCCTGATCACGTTTGACCCCCAAAGTCCAGTTCGTTTGACCAGGGTGATTGGTGAACTGTGCCCGGCCCGCTTGAAGAGGTGAGCTCGGGCATGGTACGCATCTAGTGTGATCGCTAACCATGCTCGTGCACAGATCTTGAACATGCTTGTCAATGAAAGCTCCAAATTCCTCCCTCAACGTCAGCTGCCTCGGTAAAAATCTTCTTCTACATGCAGCACAATTAACTGAAAATCACTGCATTGCATAATCAATCGACAAATCTATAAGTAGGGGTGCAACGGATCACAAAACTCATCGGATTGTATCACGGTTTTTGAGGCACGGATTGGATCATTTTTTGGATCAGAAAAAAAAAAAAAAAAAGAGACACATATAACTTTGCTTTCCATTTATTACTTAAAGAACACTTACAGCAAGGAACTTTTGCCAATGGTCTTAAATGAAAACAACATTCAAGATGTCCAGTGTTTAAATAAAATCTCAAAATAAAATATTCAATACTCAATTATTAAATTAAAGTGCAATATGAGCACTTGTTCTGCTGTTCTTTGGGTGTGTCTGAAATCACTCCCTAACCACTATATAGTGCATATATATACATTTTACACTTGATCGTTGGACTTACTTGCCAGCTAGCTAGCTAATGCTAGTTTCAACCTATTTGAACAGATGAAGCTGGGTGCTAGTTCTTTCATTAAGTTAGCTAGTAATAGCTAGATAGGTAGCGGTATTATCTAGCTAGCAGGTTAATGTCAGTTGCAACTAGCTAGTCACTTAGCCAGCTAGCTGGCACAGTTAGACACAAAGATGTTCATACAAATGTTCGAATAAACTTGCAAACATAAAACTATATCCAGAAAATTATTAATTTATTGTATGACTGTGTATAGTGAGTGAGTGAACGAGTGAGCAATTTCAGAAGCAGCCTTTATCTTCTCAATGCTTCTGCTAAGTAAGGTTGCTGGTTTTTAAAATGGCGCTTGTATCTTTTCACTGCAACATCGAGATTTAGGGAATTATTACTTTAAAAAGTAACAGTAGCAGTAAAACTGTATTTCACACTATTATGGTTAAAACTTTGCAATTAATCCACAGTTCACATGCATGCCGATTGTGATGATGTAAGCGTGCTCGGGCTTGGAACGTTAAGTGCAATGTGAGCGGGGGAGTGGGGAGGGGGGGCAATCATGCTCGGGCATGGTACAAGGCAACCGGGCCTAGTGTGAGTACGCCCTTATTGACTCCTGCCCAAGATGAACAGGGAAAAGCCACTCTGTATTAACTGTATCAAGCCTGCCAAGAACATTCTCTCTTTCCTTATTTTTTCTCAGGAGCATTTCGGTAACTTTAAAGAGACCTTTGCTGTTAATCCATCACACAAATTTCTCAGACTGTACCCATGCCAAAACAAAGGGCTTCCTGTCTCCTAGTGTCAGAGAAACCCTTAAGCAAGCATTGGGAGACTGGCTGCATTGCTCATGACAGAGGATTTTTTTTTTACCAAGAGCAGAATTCTCCAAAATAGACTGATCATTTTATCTCAAGGCTGTCTTAACCAGGATAGCACATCAGGAAGGATGGAGTATAAATTGCCTGGAGATGATGAGATGTTATATTTGTGTATTTTAATATAACTGGACTGAATTTCTCACAGGTTTTAGATTTCATTTTAAAGAAATAAGTGAGTTGTGGTTAACAATTTATTTGTTATGCGCAGGTAATGCGCAGCCTTCGAGCCTGGTTTCGGCTCAGACGTGGAAGGAGGAGTTGGGGACAGGATATTGCAGGATAACTTTTATTTCCTGATTTTACAGACTAGGGTGGATTGTGTGTGTCGCCGAAAGCAATTATACTTCTATGGCTTCCAAATGGAAGAAGCAATTCAAAGAATCTTGACCTGTTGCTACACTTCAACTAACCCCCTCCCCCCCCCCCCCCTCAAAACCCTGAACTAGCCACTGGCTACCATGCACCCCTTCAAATTTAGAGAAGAAACCCCATAACCCTTGTGACTTTAATTTCTGGCTTTTCTTAAATATACCACATTCAGTTACTCATGTTTCTCAAGCTAAATACAATCATCCCTGATGCTGACAAATGCAATTAAGAGGCCTATCCACTACAGGTAAAGATCAACCTGCAGTGTATTGGCAACCCACAAACTTGTGATAAGCGTGTTCATCTGAACAGAATGGAAAAGATCTGCATACCTGCCGTTGCACGTGTCATGCTGCCTCATGTTCTTGATGAAGTGGATTTTCTTGAAGCTCTTTGGTCTGGGTGAACCTGACAGAGTTCTGCATCTGAACATCATGAGAAAGACAGGTCAACAACAGGAACTCCAAATCACATTTCTGAGTTTCTGGCCACCAAAAAATAAGATTTTCATTTTAACACCTTTACATGCATGCACTAGCTTCACATTATAGTTTAAATTATTTACAGAATTTCAGACTCCAAACTATATTACATGCAGAAATCAATGTATAATGCAATGGGTGTTACACTGTGAAATGAGTGAATGCATAACTCTGTGGGTCTAGCATTCTCTGCGGGAATCTACTTGAAAGTCAAACTCAATACATGGCTGCATTTTCACTGAGGTACAGAACTACCCTCAACAGATTCACAGTTTGACTTAGTCATTCATGGTACATGTCTACCAGCTAAAATACATACTTCATGTGATATATAAACAGTCAAAGGTGTTCCCTGATCTGCAGCACACTAGCAATCAAACATCACTGGGACCTCCAAACATGCTGATATTAGAAATATTAGCAGTCTAGAGACATTAGACACTCTAAGCTGTAAGCTCTACCTAACCCAACATTCTTTGGGTCACACTCTTTTTCTGTAACAGGGCATGAAACACAGAGGCAAAAAGTTTCCATGTACACTGTTTTCTTGTTTGGACACCAATGACCATTGTGCTGTGGAAATGAGTATGGCCTGAGTGCATTCTAATCTTGAGGGACAATAGATTTTTTTCTGCCTGTTAGAGTGCTTGTGCTAAAAGTCATTGTTACATCTTCAGAAAACCCCTGTATAGCGCACACTGCAATATAGATTTGCCCTACAGAATGTGCTGTCTGCTATTTGACAAAGGCATGCAGGAATTCAGTTAACTACTACTTGTCCACTTATAATTAGGTAGTGCCCTAATATAGGGAAATATTCCATGATTGCAATGCATCTACATAGCTGGGCCTCTGGATAGGTAAACAAGGTACTTTGGGCAAGGATTAGATTAAATCCACACAGTACAGTGAAGGGCCCAAAGTATGACTCCACACTGCTGTCTACAGGCGCATCTCCAGTGAGCAGTCCTGTACCCCTGTTCAAAGACAGCACCATGTTTACGAGCAGTACCTGCGCAATGGTGCATTCTCTTCTATATCCTCCAAAGTCTCCAATGATGAGCGCTGAGAGATGAGTCTTCGCCTGCAGGAATGTTAAGGAAGTGAAAGAAAAAATAAGAGGGAGAAAGAGGAGGATGAAAGAGGGAGAAAGAAAGAAAGACAAGGGCACAGAGAGATGGAGTTAATGACCTTGCCACAACAGCTAGCAGAGCTAGCAGCTACCACTGAGCCAGCAGTTTAGGCAAACTATAATTTGCGATTAGAACACGAGATTGTAAAAAATTCTAGCTAATTTTATCTTTGAGGAAACAGCGATTTAACATTAAAAAATATAGCAAATGGGGCGGTGAAAACTACAAGAAGCTTAATAACGCTAAAGAAAACATAACGACCCATGTAACGTAGACTAACACGCGCTATATAGCATAAAATAAGTTACGTGCAAAAGGGTTAAGGTGACCTGCTGTGTTTTGGTGTTTTGTGCAGCAGTTAGACAGCTAAGATTCTCGTAGCCTTTCCAATTCCACGCACCCTTGCTGGTCCCAAACAACAAGCACTCCCAGCAGTAGAGCCTCTTGTGTCAAACTCAGCCTGTAAGCCAAGTGTATCGTTCCCAGTTGCTAGCCTGAAAATGATGAACATAGCCTGTCTTTGCAGGTTGGGCAGCCTTTTTAAACAATGGTCATCTTTTCATTGAATAGTCGTCTTGAAAAGGGTACTGATAAAAAAAAAAATCAGCGACAATATCATCTCCACCTGTTGCCATTTTCGACGTCGGCTATCAATCGCTAGTTAGCACTGAGCTAGATCTCTTGTCGGAGTGAATGAGCGGGTCTTCTAGAATACCCTGGAGCCTTGGGAAAATCTGAAAAAATATGCCCATTGGCTACAAATCCAAATATGACTGGTTGATCAAATTGTCAATCCAAACGTACGCTCTCATTTCATGTCGAAAATTGGGGGTAGCACTGGGCACGTTGCTGGGCCCAGAGGGCATCCTGTCATTGAACATCAAAATTTGATTGGCTGATGATTCTGTCACTAATGCTTGTTATAAATCAGATGTGTGGTATTTCAACAAAAGGTTAGCAGTATCTGTAGTGCTAGCCCCAGTGAGCTGAAATCACTGTGAGGTGTTTAAGTGACTTTTTTGATGTAGGATATTCCAGTTCAACCTCAACAAAACCTTTGTGGACATTACACTAATGAAACTGATAACTAAATACTCAAGAAAGACATTTTACACACACTTGATTTTATTTTTTATAGGGCCAGCAGAGAAGCCCCTGCTGGCCTTGACGGCCCACCACTGCATGTGTGTGAGATGGGAAAAGGTATGTCCTGTCTCAACAAGTCTCAGTGGCAGAACATTAAACATAACAGAGTGGGCAACAGTCTGGCATAGCAGTAAGGAGCAGGACTTGCAAGAAAAATATTGCTGGTTCAATACCCCGCTGGGGCACTGCTGTTGTACCCTTGTAACCTTTGTAAGTTGCTCTGGATAAGAGTGCCTGTTAAATGACAACAATGTAATGTAATGCCAATGTGGTAAAATATAAAATTGAAAAAAGAAGCTGCATTCTTTTGAATGTCAAAATATATATGCCACAATTAACAACTTTCCTGAATGAAAATTTTGCATAAATGAATTTTTTATGTATTCAATTCCACAATATAAACAGATACAAATATGAAATTGACAATAGTTAGTATACTTCTTGATATACATAAATATGTTGAATGTTAAAATCAGTTTCTTTTATTCTGGATTTATATTTGAAATGTATACTTTTTATCTAAGTGATTGCTGGACTGTGGTAGTGTACATATTGACGTTATAGTAGACATATTCGTTTTTAAAGAATGAAATGTTTCCTGCTCTATCCTCCAGACAGGAAAGAGTTAACCCCAACAGCAGAATTTTAGTTTGGCAAAGCCTCACTTTCACCCTACTCTTTAGCTGAGCAAAGTGCACTCTCTGTGGATTTCAACATCAAGGAGAGGGTAATTCATCTCCATGGAGAGGAAGACTGCAGGGATTAATGTGCATTTACACAAAGGACCACATGGCTTAGATTGCTCTGATCAGATAGCAAACAACTGTTAGTCTCTATAGTGTAGAACAATTCTGAAAGAGGAAATGAAGAAATACTTCCATGGGAATTGGTGTCAGAAAATGCAAATGTTACAAAATTGGTGTCTTTCAGCAGGTGGAGCTCTGATCCAAACTGGCAATTTTCCCTGAGGATGCCTTGTCCTTTGGGGAGGTGAGTCTTCATCTTAGCCTTACAATCAACACACGTTTGATGTGTCACACTCAGCTCATTAGAGGGGTTTTTAAGTGACAATGTAACAAGCCACTAGAAATAACAATTAGATTTCATTCAAAAATCTGCAAGGAATCAAGGAATCTACAAAGTTTGTCTGATTTGCAAAACAAAACAATAAATTCAATACCATTCAATTATCACTACAGACAAGAGAGGTGAAAAGGAAGCTTCACGACATCTGCCAAAGGTGTAAAAACAGGGCTCTTCATATCATGTTACTCTAATTATGAAATCTAATATGAAATCTGAAACCTCTTTTAAACTACTGAGAAATGTACTTAACCAAGATGATGTGCCAATGGTTAACAAACTTAACATGTTCAACACTGGATACATAAATCACTGTGGATAAGACAATCTACTTCGGAAACAGATAATGCAACAGATTGACAGCTAACACTCTCAATGAAGACAAGCCAATCTTCATTGCCACAGCTGCCTTGTACTGTCTGCCTCTGACCTTAAATCATGGATACTCAGATACATAATCCAGATAGATTGTGGATTATGACTGTTACCATTGGTAACAGCTACTGTAGTTTAAGTAAGAGACTAAAGGCAATGTAAACAAATTATTAATCTTGCATGAATGCTCTATTCATTCCTGGACTTGTATTACAAACACAGCACTGCTTGTGGGCATACTATACAATATGTTGTTTTATATACTTTTCAAACAGAGAAGAAAATTAAATGACAGAAAACTAACTACTTTTTGGAGTGCAAATTCCTTTCCCATATGAGTGTTTAATAATGATATAACCACAAAGGACTGTAAACTTTAACTCTGTACAAATCACAGTTATATTTTGCAACTTGATGAATATGAAATAATGGGTGATTTCATAATCATGTACTGGTAGGAAGATGTGATAGTAGCCTCAGCAACTAGCAAATACTTTTCGTGCTTTCATAGAGTGAGAACAAAAATAAAAAGAATTACCAAATTGCATGCTATCCAACCACTGACACATTCAGACACATTCAGTGATACATATTTTGAAAGAGATGAACAAGAAATGAAGACATTGCTAATGTTATTTGCTGAAGTGTGTAACAGCTGGAGGTGAAAATAGAGCTCATTCGTCATATAAATATCTTTTACATTACATTACATTTATTCATTTTGCAGCCACTTTTATCCAAAGCAACTTACAATTGATGCAGAGTACAACACAAGCAAAAGCCATACATGGAGTCACAATATCAGACATGCTGCATGACCAAGTTTCAATAGTTGGCCAGACAAGGTACAAGCTAGCTGTTAGAGACACAGATGCATTGATTTTTTTTTTTTTTTTTAAATGGAAAACTGGGTTTAGGACATAAGAAATTTCTTTAGGTGGTAGTTATTCAGGCGAGTATGGAAGTTGTATAGCACGAATCTGTATGATCTGGATGTTGTCGGAATGTGTTCCAAAATAAGGAGCAGCTGCTGTATTAAAAACAAGCTCTCCAGAAATCCTCTGGGAAGAGAATACAAGGCACTCACACACACCTACCCACACACACACAGCTTGTTGTGGAAGCTCACAGATTCCTCTCAGATTGAAAATCACTAAAACTTGTTCGGGCAAAAACAGGCATTCATGTTTCTGGTGATTTTTTAGACTGTATTCTTCTGATGTGTACTGGTAACAATTAAAACTTTTAAACAATTAAAATGTGGTTTACGTGGTTTAGGTGTTCCTCTTGATTGAAATCTTGTCATCAGTAAACAATGACCAGAAGCCCACAGGGGCTGAAGAAACTGGCATTGCTCCACTGAGGATAAGAGTGAGGAAATTGCCAGTGCTTTCCTCGTCTAGCCACTTTTAGGCACCCTGTGGCCCATCAGGCTCGAGCAGGCTGCATGGATGATGTCATCCTCCAGTTTGTGCTTACTTTGCTGCCTTGCACTGGGCAAATTACAGCGTCAAAAATAATGAAAGTACTGCATTCAGTACACAAGGTGCCAGTGTGCAAGTGCATGGTTTGTCATGGTCTAACATTCAATTGGTGATTCCAAAATGGGGATGTAAAGGAGGGAAAATGAATTAAAAATGTATTAAAAACATTGTCAGCTATTGAATTATTACAGCTACTAGCCATGGGGGGACACTGACAGGGAACACATAAAACAGAGTTCTAAGACCCTGCAGACTGACAGATGAAATGAGGCTTCAAGTGTAAGAGGCTCTTGCTCACCTTTGAATATTTTAATTTATCTACCGACAGAGACAGCAGAGGCAGAGTGAGATAATGTTAATAGATGAGATGTGCCACAAAAACAAGACTGCCCTGAGACTATACAACATAATACAGACCCATGCAGTATGATACTGCCACAAGCAAAACCAACAGAGCAATGCCAGTTTGGTGCAAATGTCACTCCTCTGGTGACATTTGCACCAGAGGACTTTGCCATTAATCTGCATGCTTTGCAGCACATTTAAAGTGGTGAGTCTATGTCCTTGGCCCTCTGTGTCAGCTTGTTTAACTGATCCTTTGTTTAAGAGTGCCCCTTAGACTTCTGCTCGGGGCTTCACAAAAAGATGAACACTTGGTCAGATGGCCTCAGACTGAGAGAGCCTTATAAATACACTCCTCCAGTCCTTCCCCTCTTCTCATACATTCAGTCATTTTCTCTCAGAACGCTACACACTTGCACACCTGCTCCAGCTAAATCAACAAGGGCCTTTTTCCAGAGGAGAGAGGCACTTGAGGAAACATCTAGAAAACTAAAGTATGCAGCCAATTTTCTTTTTAATCCCATTCAAACAGAAAAATCTTTCATCCATTACAGTCAGGAAGAAGGAAATTAACACATGGATAATCAAAGGGGGGGGGGGGGGCAGATACACAAGGCTATCATTAAGACAACCATTTTGTGTTTTCTCTGAATGGTGCAATCAGGCCAACAAGAACTGTGGTAACTTTAGCTTTTATTCAAGTGACTCCAGATGTGTTCGTTGCTGCTTTGGTACCACATACAGGTATAACCACAGTAAAATAAAACTAACATAGAAATAAAGGTAATGACACTGTAAATGGAGCATACCTGACATTCTACACTCTCTCTCTATCATGATATTCTAATACAGGGATGCTGAGTGGGCTTTATTTCAAGTCAAATTCTGAATTCTTCATAGAGCCATTGATCAAATGGGTCACACCAAGGGTACAATGCCAGTATCTTGTCTGTCTCACCAAATCCCCCCTGTGAACATAAGTTCAGAAATATTTATTTATTTATGGATAAAAAATACTAATTACTATTAATTTATTTTACCCTTCCAGTTGTGACCTGGCAAAAATCAACAAAGACTAACAAGAAACTAGTGGCCACGTCTATAGAGGCTTGACATCTTGTCAGATCCCTGTAAATCTGCATATCACCATCCTGAGATCCAGATAATAACATCGTCAAAAAGGGACAGGTCATCCCAGCCAGAGTTTTCCCTCACATGTTTATCAAACCAAATGTAACTTTTCACATCCCTTCTGTCCGTACAGTCCTTACAGCCTCATACACTCACTCAGTACTGCACTTACCTTAACAAGCGTCACACACACCAAAGGGTCTCTTAAACTGGCTTAGCTGTTAAGTGTGTTCAGTTACACAGCTGTAGTAACTTAATCAGCTAAAAATGCACACAGGAGAACTGCAGATATGAGGATATGAGGCATAAACCAGCCTACATCACTTCTTTTCAAATTCGAGCTGGTCACCATAATATATTTATCATAAATCATCACCAAAGGCTAAAAATAAGAAGTACAAAAAACATGTTTTCAGAGTTGAGTTTTGCAACCTTACAGCAATCAGGATGACAGTCTTCTTGGGATGATATGGTATTAAAAGGGTAATGTATTTGGCATACTTCAATATAGGACTGCATATCCACACAGATTTAAAAACGCATTCAAACTAAACACTGTGTGTGCATAGCCGAAGGGAACAACTGGGAGACTGCGTGAGCAATGCTGTGTTGATGATGAAATATGCCTGATTTTTTTTCTCAAATCACCACGCCTAGAGGAGAGAACACACACTCTCCTGCCTATATACTATCATGGCTCACTGAAACTTAATGAATGAATCTTTTGTAAAAAAAAAAAGACATATTTAATAACCATATAGTTAATACTACTGAGGGATTTTGTTTGAGATGAGATAATGGTTTCAGCAGCATTCTGAACTTGCTGCTGCACCTGATTTTAGAGGACTTTTCTTTCCCTGTAATGTGTTGGTTAGATGCCTACACAGCTAGTAATAACAAATAATCATCCATCTAGCTTAACTGTTTTGCCAGTGATCAAACAAGCTAAACTGGAGATGACATTTGAAGAAGTAGGAGTCATGACTAGGATATAACATACAGTACTCAAACCACGCGCAAGATCTTCATAATTATTAATAGCTTTTGCATGACAATGCATTTATTGTTACAGTACCAAGAAAATATCAAGCATGGGCCTACTGTATCTTCAGGGTAAGGGGTCATCATCAAATTATCAACATAAGGTATCAAAGATTAGAGGGTAGATATGGTATAACCTTCTCAAATACACCAATGCATTGATGCAATTACCATGTAATTCCATACACTTTGTTTTCTTGGTCGCCTTTACCTCTGCCTTATCTTCAAATGAAATATGCAAATGCACCTCAATTCTCCTGCTTGATACATTCTAATAAGCGCAAAATATGACATTAAAACTTAAATTTGGCATTTGCAACCTTGAGTTATCCAATTATAAGACAGTTTAGGAACACAGAGACTGCCATAAGAAAATGATTTGTGATAATTTAAATCTGGGTCACTCATGCCCCTGGTTTAGATATGTGCGTGCCATCATTCACCAGGGTTTTTACCTGTGAAGTGGTGTCATGCCAGTTCTCTCCTTACTTTATCCTGACTCAAATCCAGACAATGACCTCTTTAAAGATGTGCATCCAGATGTAGACAGTAACCTCATCATACATACACTGGGGGGCTGCAGCTTGAAAGCAAACAAGGGCTCTGGAAGAAATAAGCAAATCTGCCTTGCATAAATCATTACCAGATGTTCAGTGATGGGCTGCAATTTTCTTCAATGATGTCATGTGATGTTCTTGGCTGGTGTATTTCAATGCACACACTAGTGATTCTAAAATCACCTTTGTTGGTTCGCTAACGGCATGCAAATGTAAATAAGCCACCTCTTTGAGGATTAGGAATTTTCAAGGCAAGGAGAGAATTCAGTGATTAAATCAAGCCCTGAGCTTGCTGACTGCTAAAACTGTTTCACTGAGTTAATACTGCCATAAACATCCCTCAAAGAAATATTTGTTGTGACAATGGCTTAATTTTGATTTAGGATTAATGTCATGCCATGTATCACAAGGAATAGCAGAGCTCACCACATAAATCAAAAAAGATGTTTCCATCCACTTGACATGCAATGTGCTTTCATGAGATTCTGGCTTCTGATATGGTTCCCAAGCATGTTTATGATCACCAGAGAGCATGCATATAAGTGAAGTATGAATAAACTGAGTTCTCGCAAAACAGCTTCTTTTAAGAGGCATACCAACAGGCTGTTCTATTTAAGTTTACAGTTAATTTTTGTGTAATAGCTCCATTTTATCCCAGGCAACTCAACAATGAGAGAACACTGCTCTAGTGTTGTGTTTAAGCTTGGCTGAAAGGGCTAAAGTAATGCCAGACAATATATTTGCTCCTGCTTTAGGGCTGTCACAACAAATTGTTGATACAAAACTGCAATTAACCAAAGGGCTCATTAATTGTTTTGAAACCCTACCCTTTACTCCCACTCTATGAAATACGATGTAGCTTAAATTTATATTTTAAAGTACGTTTTTAAAGGATAGTTTTGGTGAAGTTAAAGTGCCATAAGTACACTACTCCAGCCTGAGATTCAAACCAAAAAAATCTGTTGTGACAGGTCAAGTGCTGTAACCACGACTATATGACCATTCCTAACCCATACAATTCGTCAGTCAGCTGCCTGGCTATTTCTGTATAGGAAGTTATCTGTAATGAAGGAGGATTCCTGTGGTCAGTCACAGGTAATATGTAATGTTTCTGCCAAAGCAGATTGACAAACACTTAAAACATACAGTGATTTTCATATTCACACAGAGGACAACTGCAAACTAGCATAGTTTTCCTGTTCCTCAGCTTGGCGGTGATTTCACAAGTGCACAGGCATTCAAGTATTGTTGATTAAATAATGATGCAATGATTCAAAATAGACAGGCACCATATGGATTCTTTGACTAGGCGTGTACCACTCCGTTCATCAATCAAAGTATTCCAGGTCTTCTCCCATCTCTTACTATAATTAAAGCACCACTCTACCACCCTCACTTAGCCATTCCCAGCAATATTAACAAACCTCTCCGATCTGCTTCATGTGTAAGATCTGGGGCATGAGCTGAGCTGAGCAGTCTTTCTGGATAGGCTTATGTCTATGATAGAAGCGTAGCTGATTTAATCAGGTGTCCTAGATCTTTGGGTATTTTTATGTTGTAAAGCTGTGACCCTTATTGTAATTGTTTAGCCACATCTGTGACCCATACAAGTGCTCAGTTCACTGAGGTCAAAACTGTATGGAGGGTTTCTCTCCCAACAAAACCTTCACTTCTCACTTTTTTCAGCAGGGTGGAATAAACCAATATTTTATCATACACAGCTCATATCACCTGACACAAATTAATATAAACAAAAGTCAAATATCTCTGGAATTATACTGTGCATTCTTAGCACAGGGATGCACATCTGGCCCTCCACTGTCCTTGCAGCGAGAAGATGCACATGCTGCCTCTTCATGCTTCAAGACGAACATCACAATGTTGACAGAGATGAAGACTGGCTGCTGGTTTGTTGTCCTTCACATCAAGCAGAACCATAAGTTTTCAGTGGTTTTCCTCTTAAGTACTCATCCCTGCAACAATGTGCTTTACTCCCAGAACTCATACTAGGGTGTGTTTGTGGACTCAGGTCTTCTTGACCAACTACAGTCATTCTTTCTTTCTTTAAGTCTGATTTAGGAAATACATAAAATGTTACATAGAATATATAAAATATTGACAGGTTAAGATTGACAAAGGTTAAGACTGGCAGTTTATCAGACGGTTTCTTTTCACTGGCCGAAAACACGAGGATGGGAAAAGTCTCCAGTGGATCTGGGATAGGAAGTGGAGGCTGCAGAAGAGAAGTTCTTCTGCTCCTGACATCCATGGTCACCAGCCTGGCACAGCCCTAACCCCTGCAGCGCCCACCTCCTGCCCTCTTGCCGAGAAGGGCGGACACCAAGCACACCAGTGCCCCTGCACAGCCATAACAGCGGTTTTGCACGAACACAGTGCCTTTGCATGTCATTTTGTAAGGTGTAGCATCTCCCTTAAAAAAAATGTAATTAATTAAACAGCTGCTGTAAATGTGCAAGACATTATGGCTCTTTCTTTGGTCTGGACATTTCCACAAGCACCAAAAGCTGAATGCACTTTAAATACCATGCACAAGCTTACGCCACAAAATTTATTAAAAATTCATCATGGCAAATCAATGAATTATAGTACTGTATTATGTAAACTTGTGTTTTCAAAACACAGTATATATATACGACCTCTGTAATTCAGTGATTATAACATATGGAAAAAGTTACCTGTTTTCTTGAGAGATGTACTGCGTTTTTACCTACAAAAGTAACTGCCTGTGAAATGTATTTGTACAACTGACCTACAGGTTCTGGATACAGCTACATCAAAAGGAACGTCAGAAGGACACATAAGTCAAGGGTCGTAACTTAACACACTAATAATATCTCTGCACTTACATTTACATTTATTCTTTTAGCAGACGCTTTTATCCAAAGCGACTTACATAGGTTACAGTTCTTTACAATGTTATCCATTTATACAGCTGGATATTTACTGAGGCAACTGTAGGTTAAGTACCTTGCCCAAGGGTACAGCAGCAGTGTCCCAGCGGGGATCGAACTGGCAACCTTTCGGTTATGAGTCCTGCTCCTTAACCACTATGCTACACTGTTATGTTATGCTACACATAACATAAGTGTTATGAAACACTTACCATGTTTCATAAAAATAAATATTCCCTCATAGGACTCTTATTTTTATATGGTAAAGAATTTTAATTTTATTTATCCACTGAGAAAAACATGAAATAAAAAAACTGAAATAACCTTCAAGGACACACAGCCTTCCTTTACATGTTGAAATAGAACATTTAAGCCTCAAAAAGACCAAAAAAAAAGACAAAAAGACATTATAAATGATCAATTTCAGTGTTATCTCAGCAAATAGTTTAGTGCTTCTTTCTTGTCTGCTTGTTTCAACATGGCAAATTAAAGTTTGAGTCAGTAATGTATACACATGCTCATATTGGTGAGGGTGGCAGTAAAACTATGCTGTTCGCTCAGAATTCTAGGAAGAAGGCCACACACACAGCCTGACACAATTACATCATCTGAGATGGCATAACACAGTGTACTGTACAGGTACTGTGCATAAAAGAGTCAGACTTATCCAGCCAGCCTATCCACACTACACCAAATTAGACCTCACCAAAGTGACCTCTGTCCTCTTTCCTCCTCTCAATAGTGAAGAAAGATCCTGGAATGTGCAGTTGTCTGATTGCCTAATCCACACTTGGCAACCTGAGCAAACAGCTCTTAGAAACAGAAAAAATGCTGGAAAATGTAGGGGGTACTACATAAGTAATAACCCTTTTACTGTTCAGTGTTCCATTTGCCATGAAAAAAAAAATAAATCATTAATCAAGGGACTTGGTGGTTCCAAGGTGGAGGGAATGGAACAGGCTTTCAGCAGCCTAATACTCTCAGAGTAGAGGCTGATTTTATTCCCACTGAGACAACCGTGGTTGTTCCACCCGACTATAAGCAAATACATTTCAATGCATCTACAGGGTGTGATGAGGTGCAAACCAGGTGTTGCTACCTGGACTATACTCCTTGAAACATGGTAGGTGTGTAAAATAGAAGATCATTTGTGAATTAAGCTCCCTTAAGTAATGGTGTATTACAAACTACTCTTCCAGTTTACATGGCATCACAAACTGCTATTTACATTAAATGTACACCATCAAGGTGCAAAGTTTGGCTTCTGCACAGATTGATTTAAGCCAGAATGATTATACTCATTATTAGAATACTGAATAAAAATACGGATTAGAATTCCATTTTCTGGGCCCACAATCTGAAATTTAAAATGTAAAAGTAGTCATCAGTTGCTTTGAATTCAAATCTGCAGTATTCTGTGGAACTCACAACTGTTCTGGCACAAGAACACCACACATATATTACAAATACCTTCATATTCAGCAACCACAAAGCAGATTATGTGTCTGCATGGGCAGATTTTGCTCCCTATATTGTTGGCAGTAGGTGTCTGGCATTGGTGGCATTTACTACAGAAAGTCAAGGGGTCTAGATTACCTAGTGAGTCACATCAGACTTTCACTTTTACATGGTCATAAATGATTTAAGACATTTTAGAAATCAATCTTTACTAATTGGACAAACGTAAGCAACAAACTGTTGTTGGAGCCACTAAATTGATAGGATTTTGAATCATTCTTTGTCTCAGCAGTCAGTCAGCCAAGTCATGGTTGACAGACATCTGTAAAACCTTCATGTCTGTGAACTCTTGGCTTGTGACTGAACACCACCACCACACAACTTCTCATGTTCCATGTGTTTCCACTCCGTCCCTCATAATAGGTGTTTTTATTCTTGACATTCATCAACTAAGCAACCCTATACTCAAAAGCAAACAAGGAAAAATAGCGAGCAAGCTTTTTATGTCACCATTCCTCAAGAGTGCATGAAAATAATTTGTTTGGCATGTGGTGGTGTAAATGTGGATGAATTTCCAAGCCTACATGAAGAGTGAAGATTAATCAGATCAACTCTGCCATCTTTCAAATCCAGAAATGTAACATAGTCAGGTAGTTTCCTTAAATTCCTGTTTGGCTTGTTTGTTATTAGTATTATTATTAATAAAACAACTACTTAATGTTTTCACAAAGACAACTTACATTCACATTTTAATCTTCCCCTTTTCTACAACTCACTATAACAGCTCTTTTTCTACAATAGATGGAAACCCTTCACAACTAGTGTTGTCCCAGCTGGGATTTTCAGCCAAAAGTCTCCTCTTGCAACTGGCCAGGCCCTATCTACGTCTCCACACAGGTAAAAACAAAACAACTTCAACAGTATAGAGTATTGCCTTTGGGAAACAGTACCTGATTCTGTCATTCCTATTTCTTTTCTCATCACATAGTGAATTGGAGAAATGACATTAAAGCTTCATCATCAAGGGATTTTCATCAAGCAATAACAAACTTTATCTGAACATGTGAAGAGATAAACGAATTATGGCCTAATCCAATCTTGTATATCCGCTCCTCAAGCTCTGACACAGATTTATCACAGAGCACTCAAATGCATTCACATCTCTGCTACTGTTTATTTTCAGAGGATGCGTGCATTCAACAACTTCAGGACTTGCCTACACCTCAACCTGTTGCCATGACATACCCAGGCAGGTGCATGCGGCTGGAATGCACAAGCACTTCACAGCTACATCCTCTCAGGATGCTCACATACACATGGCTGCTCTGATAAGTGCATAGACTCTGCTATACAGGGGAAGG
Source organism: Megalops cyprinoides (assembly GCF_013368585.1). Lineage (NCBI taxonomy): Eukaryota > Metazoa > Chordata > Actinopteri > Elopiformes > Megalopidae > Megalops > Megalops cyprinoides. The sequence goes on from NC_050584.1 coordinate 635,438, forward strand.
AAAAGGTCCATATCATTTCAGTTGTAAGAATGTGAATAAATCAGCTCAGAACTGCAGAGTGGGATTTGTCTATGTTTACCATAGAGATGGACATGCTTACTCGGTTTTCTCTTACTGGACCCCAGTAATAATCTCTGTTAAACCCTCGGAACCTACAGTGGATATAACAAGTCTACACACCTGTATGAAATTGCAGGTTTTTGAAATGTAAAGACAGAAATAACAACAACGTAAATGTCAGACTTTTTCCATCTGTAATGTGATCTTCCAACAAAGAAAAATCCAGAGAAAAACAAATACTTAATTATTAGGAACATTTTAAATTAAAAAAAAAAAAAAAACTACAATTGTTATTTCTGTCTTTACATTTCAAAAACCTGCAATTTCATAAGGGTGTGTAGACTTGTTATATCCACTGTAAGACACTAGGTTATCAGAATCTCTGCTGGCTAAACAAATTCTAAAATAAAAGAAATGCTCAATATTTTAATACAACTAAGGACAGATATTTCTCTTTTCCCCTCTTTGCCTCAGTTACCAGTAGGCTGTAAACCTTTGAAGAAACGGATAACTAACTTGCACCTGCTTGGCTGTGCCTTGCCTGTTTGCTTGTGCTTCCTCGCAGGCACACCAACTGTGACCATAGTTCCTGGTTACTGTTCCTTGCTTTTTTATGGGTCTGAGGTAGAGTGTAAAACTAAAGTGTAAAAATATAGGGTGTATGCCCAGGTTTTTCAGCAATGCACCAAAAATAATTAGGACATGATACATTAAGTTACAAAGAGTTAAATGCTGACCAGTCACACAACTGGCTTCAATCGGGGTGATAGTCTGAATGCAAAGAACGCATTGTTCCTCGTCTTCCCACTGTTGTTTACAGTGGACAGAGGCAAGTGATCTAAATTGCTCTCTAATCAAATTTAGTAAAGTAGCTTGCTAGCTAGCGATATGGCTAATGAGTGAAACACAAATCGACTGTAAACCGGAGGCCTGCTTTAACAATAACGGGCACTATGCGTCATCTTCGAACTATTTTACCAGCCGGTCGCTCCTCTGAGTGACTTGTCAAGCACGATTCCAAATACAGTAGTAACGCTAAGCCATTCTTGCCAAGAATAAAATTAGAGAAAAAAATCGGTACCGTTGACTGACTAGCCAGCTGACAAGCCTAATTTGCAAGCACACAAGAGGAAAAGCACCCGTGTTTTAACTTTACATGGTCACCTACGTAAACCTCTACCAAGGGAAGCAGTTCAAACAGTCTAGCTCCTGCTGACTTTTTTTTTCAACTGCTCCTATGAACCTGACAGCTGTTTAACAGGCAACCCTGCTACTCTGCAGCGGTTTGAGGCGACCCGGTTAGCTACGGCCACCAACTGGATGGTAATTTCAGAATTCATCTTTTGGCAAACTAGTGAATTTGTCGCTACATGGAAACAAAACGAAGAACACGGACATACATTTACAACAGTAACCAGAAGTCATTTTAGAGAAGAGTGGAGAGTGTTGGCTACCTGGATCTCTGCAGTTCATAGGCAGTGTTGCCGATCTGTCCACTTTCCAAGCAGCAGTAATTCTGAGATGCTTGCCTTGAGAAGGTGGTCGGTGGAATTCCCTGAGTGAACGTCTGGAGTCTCCCTCTCGTTGCTGTTGGCATTGTGGGATACGGAGAGCTAAAAACAGACTGACCAACATGCACACCGTAGGCGAATTCATCCCCTTCAGCATTCGCGCACACTGGGGCTGCAAGCGGACTCATCCCGAAGTAAGTACGGGAATTACATACGATGGGTTGGTTTGCAGCAGCGAACGCCTGGGCCACGGTTGTGCCAGCTCGCTCTGCACAAACCAGGCTGTGTCTAGTCCTCGCCTCTATCGCTCCTTCCGCATCGCCCTGAATGTCGCTGCCGTCGTGCACTGGTCGTCCATCTAACGAGATGTTGTTGAGGAAAGTGAGAGCCGCTTGTCTCCTTCCGGGGTCTATGCGTTTTCGTGCAAGTTCAATGTTGGAATACTTGATCTGTAGAGTGGCTGTTGCTGTACTGCTGCTGGTGACAGCCGCCATGATCTTCATGAGCGCAACTGATACGATCTTGTAAGTTGTGCCTGCTTTTCACGGGAAATGTACAAGTACTGACAAGTATTTATTCGTACACTCGCAGACTACTGCCGCGCTCTTCAAAGTACAAGGTGAGCCGTATGCGTATCCATAATAAGGGAGGAGGACTCCGGTCATGTGACAACAAAATTATATAACTATTGGGGGAAGAAAGTTGTTTTTCAACGCTTTTCTGACTTCTCGCCACATGGTCCGCGGAAATTACATAAAAACGTGGGGGGTGGGCACAATCAGGCTGAGCCAGTCAGGGATTAATATAATACAAAGGTATGTTCTCCATGCGAGGAGTGAACCTTGAATGGCATGTAACCTATTTTACTCATTCTGTCTCCTTGAGAGTGACGTTACAAAGATGACCTGTTGTGGAAAAAGTCAAATTTGTGCTGCGGTTTTGATGGCTAACTGGTACAAAACCAAACAAGCTATCCTAAATAGAAGTGTAGAATGGACCAGTGTAGCGTGAAGGTGACAATGATTGACACTCTAATTTAATTTTTTTTTTTTTAATTTTGGGGCCACGCACCATGTGATAGTGAACATATGTGGTAAAATGTGACATGTAAACGAAGTCCAGGGGTTTTACAACCTAAAAGGAATGTTGCAGGGGTCCTTATGACATCTTGGAAAGAAATCCGAATTTCTTTCTTAAACTAGTTACATCATTCCTGGAATATACTTTCCATAGGACAGACTTTTGAGAGTAACGGTCATTTAACAGGGATGTCCAACGCTCATCTTACATTTTATGATACAGACTGATTCATGGAAACATGAAGACCTCTGTCGTGTTTTATGAGCCTCAGCCTGCTTTGAAATAGTGAATATTTGGAGGCTGGTGAAAAACTCGCAGTACAATATGTGACGTAACAAGGAATTGCGATATTGGCTTGGTTTAAAAACAGCTGAGGTCTTTCCCCATATGTTTAAAATATTGTCTTTAAAAGATGACAGAGTACTAAAATAGAGGGGCCAGAGTTCAAGTTTAAACCCTCAATCCAGAGAAAATCCTGAGTAACATACTGTACAAGATGTAAATTATGAGAATATCAAATAAGTCAGTAAAGTAATAAAACACATTGGCACCCGATTAAGTACTTCATGACCAAAATTAATCTTAAAATGAAAAAAGGCAAAGCCAAACATACACCAGATGTTATTAGATTAAATAATCCTGTTTAATGTGTCAGTGGTCAATGACCAAAAATATCAACAGTAAAATACCTTGCCAGCAGAAAAAAGGGCAAACGTTAAATGGAAAGTGTTTCATATTCTGATGACATGGCCAGTGGCTGACAAGGTTGAAGAGAGATTTCAGTGAGGTTGACACAAATAAGCACAGCTATCCTGACAAAACCTGTCAGTTTACCATTACAAATCAAAATCCATTTTATCATAAGGAAAGGTCAATAACACTACACTTTTAAAGTCATAGCAGAGAGTAGTATAGTAGTAAATTGAGGATTGATCATGCATAACATGAACCAACAGCTCAGATGCAAAGAACGTGAACACAAAATGGCTAATCTAGGTTCTGTTCGTAACCTACAGTACATAATATGGGATGGTCATTTTTCTGCCAGGTCACAAAGTGATACTGTGTAATTACCGTAGCACTATATTGCTACACTGCGCTATATTGCCAAGTAAAGTGGAATACAGCAGATAATGTATTGTATAGCATATAATGTAATCTGTATTCTCAGTGAGTGTCATATAGTTCATCCCACGAATCCCATGGTTTAAAACAATGCGGAAAAGAATTTGATAAGATGAACTCACACAGTCCAACCAATTTGTGGGAGGTCTGCGTTCTAATTGGTGACAGAAACATTGCAGTTGTATGAAATGCTGTTGAATTACTCCTCATCTTAGACATGTCTCCAGGTCTTTAATACAATGGATAACTACATGGAATTAATAATACACTATTCATTATTTGTGTAACACTCAAACAATTCTCACGTTACTATAGTGAGCTATGATTTAAAGTTGTCTCTTTGAACGTTCAGGCTATCAAGGAGCAGGATTAAACATTATGGTCTATAGTAAGTTGATACTTACTCAGACACCAAAGGAGAGGTGAATGAACTAATAAAATGGTAAACATCAAATCTCCAAGTCTCACAGTTTTACAATACAGCATGTGGGGAAAAAACAACCGGAATCAGATTCTGTTTTTGTCACAACCAGTTTGTGATGAAGCCTGAGGCCCTGTGTTGAACTGGATCATGCACACTGTTTTAATTAAATGCAGGATCAGAGTGTATATGTGTATATGCCTGTGAGTTTGTAGGAGAACTTGGGTGTTGGCACAGCTGGCCAAAATGAAACCTCCCCACTCTGACACCCCCAAAGAAAAGTATCCTTAAAAAGGCCATCAGCCATAATGTTTTCGTCATTGCTTCAAACCGTGTCACAGAAACCTCCTACATTTACATTTATTCATTTGGCAGACGCTTTTATCCAAAGCAACTTACATAGGTTACAGTTCTTTACAATGTTATCCATTTATACAGCTGGATATTTACTGAGGTAGTTAAGTACCTTGCCCGAGGGTACAGCAGCAGTGTCCCAGCTAGGATCGAACCGGCAACCTGTCAATTACGAGTCCTGTTCCTTAACCACTATGCTACACTGCTGCCCTACACTGCCTCCTAGAGACATGTGTACTGCTTGTTGCAAGCACTAGGTAGGAAACAAAATTGCTTGAGGATGTGTTTCCTTATGTTTCCTTCTTTTCTTGCTCCAGCAAAATGGCTAATTAGTTAACTAGCTACGTCTTTACATACAGAGGACATTTATAGAAATGTGGTAACGAATGAATTGTGTAATGATGTGACGGAAAATCACTTATCCAGAACTTTCTCCGACATGGTCCACCGATGGTGGAATGAACTTCCATGCTTTATCCGTTCTGCTGAGTCTGTCACTATGTTCAAGAAACATCTGAAGACACAGCTCTTCCACTCTCACCCAAGCACCTGAAACACTACTACCTAAAGGAATTTCTCATGTCTCAAAACTGTTTCCTACTAATCTATAAAAAAGTAATTAATGGTTTAACTCACTTATCTCATTATCTCTACCAGCTAGCTTGTACCGTGTCTGACCAACCATTGAAACCTAGTCATGCAGCACTTTAATATTGTTGACTCCTTTTACTTGTATTGTGCTTGTACTCTACCTAATTTGTAAATCGCTTTGGATAAAAGCGTCTGCCGAATGATGAAAACATAAATGTGTAATATTGGGCATCTCTAATGAACGCAGACATTGTGTATTCTGAACTATGATGTGCAATCTCAACGTGACTCACTTTGGCCCCCATCTGGCCATCTGAAAAACATGCAGCTTTAGTGTTCTCATCTGTAATACCCAATCTCAGAGGGTACAAGTTATGTCAAGCAGATGTCTTAACAGCAGCATGTAAATGATATTTCGCAAAGCAGCATTTTGGCCACTAAGGATTAACAGCAGAAGCTGTCCAGTTCAACATGTCATGCAAGTATAAAACCCCCACTCTCACACAAGCTAGCCTCCTGAATGGAGAAATAAAAAGCCCCGCTGTAAAAAGCAGTACTTTACAGGGAAAGTTCTCTGATGCCGTAGATGCCAAGAATTATCTTTATTAGCTCCTTGTGAACATGTCAATTTGCAGTTTCAAAGTGGTAACATTTAGAAAGACAGTGAAAAGACAGAAAACTAAAATTAAGGTCACTCTAAGAGCTTTATCCAACGGGGATCAAACCAGCAACCTTTCGGTTACGAGTCCTGTGCCTTAACCACTATGCTACACTGCCGCCCCCTTCACAAAAGAAAACCTGAAGCTAGAGAAATTCTGCCTGGAGGAGTAGTCCAAAAACCCTTTAGGAGTGCCAGAAACTCACAAAACACTCAGGGTAATATATGCCAATCTCTCAGTGTCCAGTTCACCAATTAAAGCAAAGACTGGTATCATTAAGAAAAATAAAAAAAAATGGGAATATAAATAAAATGATGGTCTCAGTTTTGGAAAATCAGCTGAGGATGGCTTTTACCACTCAGTTTTGACAAGCAGATACTGCCATAGAAGATACCATGCACACTGAAAAAATAAAACATGTAAATCTTTTTATTATCAAAAATTTAGTTGCACAAAGAAAGTAGTGACATATCTACTGTACATGGGTGCCAAATGAAATTAAACACATCAATAACATTCATACAGTACAAGCTATTCAAAGACAAAGAAACCTATGGTGAAAACAACAGCAATAAGAATGACTGGACAGAAGAATGTATTGGTACAGTATAATGCCATCTGCATTACAGAACAGGTCAAACAGATATTTGTGGTTCATTACAGGGGCACTCCAGTCAGAATATTTATTAATTATTAATTAGAATATTAATTAATGTTTTAGATGTACAATATGGAATATTTCCTTTATGACTGAGAATAACACATTGAAAGCAGACATTACTGGGCAGACCCCCCTTCCTACTGCTGATGTAACTAATTGGTGCAGGTCTCATATTGATCAAATGCACCAAACAGGTTGTATACTTACATCATCCCAGTCAGCAGATATACTCTTTTTCTGAAATATTTCTGATACTGGATTACGCCTCACCCCTTCCCACTGTACTATACAAGATATGACAGTGTGGATTTTGTGTCCATTTAGGCTTGTGGAAGTCAGCAACCTAAACCAAGATTAACTTTAAATGTTGGTATAAATGTGGTTTTTAAAAGTTAATACTGATATTCTCCGCATGGCAGGCATTAAAGTTGCTCACAAAAGTACCCTGTTAAAACAACATGGTTTGCATTAAGTTTTAGCAGTGTTACATGTCTTGTGAGGCTGCTAATTAGTGTGAAAGACCTGGACCATAATATGGACCAGCTACTTTTCTGTTACTTCAGTCCATAGAGATAATGAACACACAAGCTGGCTTACACAATTCGTACAAAGATGTTTTGAGTTAACTCTGCGAGACAGCCAATCACAAGGTCCATGCATCTAAAGTGAAGTCAAGCCTTCTACCATAAAGCACTGTGTGACCTAACAGACTGAGGCAATCTCACCAAGCAGATTTTTTCTATTAAGAACCCAACGGCCAAAAAGTCACGTAACCCAAGCAGGTACTGCAGCTGAAGATGCAACATGTTGTTCTTTCTAGACTTTCACCAGAAATGAGATATAACGTTTGTTGAAGGTACATGCACAGAAACTCTCCCACTTCCCATTCAGGGAACAACTGGGCAAATGTCTTGAGATGCACCACTTAGGAGTCCCCTAGAATAACGGTGATGAATACAACATGCAGGAGCAAGGTCTGTTGCTGTTTTTTCTGTTGTTCTTTGTTCATGTGTATGAAAGAGCAAGTGATTATGTCTTCTGCTCCTTTGCCTTGGGAGAGAACATGGCATGGTATGGTCTCCGTCTCCTCATACGCTGGTCTGGTTTGTGATCCTCTTTAATGTAACCTGGAGGAAGAGACTGAAATGTCTGATAACATATTTTTGCTGGATGGAAAAAACAAACCAGTCCAGGACAAGTCATACAAAACTCTGGCTGGCTGAGTTACCTCTCTCCACGCAGGTCTGTGTGGAGGGGAAGCCCACCTCCCAGAAGTTCTCCGGGGTGGAGGGTGGGATGTATCTGAAGCGGTGCCGTGAGCAGGCCGACAGCTTCTTTTGCCGCTCCGCGTCCGGGAGATCCGCATAGTACTGAAACACAAAGCACATGGCTTGGGTCACCCCAGGACCACTAGTCCTGTAAGCACTAATCAAGAATCATTTGTGTAGCACTTTTCATCAGGTCTCTCAGCAAAAGACTGACAGGGTAGCATAAAGCACCTGCCTATATCACAGCAACTGCCCAGCTTTTTTCGCACACAGATGTGTGTATAAACAGAACATGCTAAAAACACAAAGCAAAACAAGAAACGATACATTGGCTTACCAGGTTAGATACTGCAGTGTGTGAGGTGGGCAGGAGTGTGGTGTAGTGGGCACATAAGCAAAAGGTTGCTGGTTCAGTTCCCCACTAGGGCACCACTGTTGTACTTTTGGACAAGGTACTTACCCCAAAACTGCCTCAATAAATATCCTGTTGTATAAATGGATAAAATAGTAAATGGATAAAGTAGTAAGTCGCTCTGGATAAGAGCTGCAATCTCCCATCTCACTGAAAGATGACTAATTTCTCATTCTGAAGTGGCTGATTCATAAATTTAATTTTTACAACAGTTTAAGACAAAGTGAAGGCCTCCATTAATATTTAAATCTCTGTAAATATCTGCATTTTTCTATGATGCATTTGCCCCCCCAAGAACTGGAGTTTCCTGGGCTGTTTTGGTAGCTTAAGAATTTGATTTGCAGATGCACTTACATGACAATTTTTATGTTATCCCCTTATACAGCCAGGTATTTATTGAACTAATCTGGGCTTAGTGCCATGCCCAAGGGTACATCAACAGTGCCCCACCAGGGAACTGAACATATAACCTTTTGGTTACAAACCCTGCTACTTAACACAGTATTGTACACCACAATGCTATACCACAATAAAAGAGAGCCAGGGTGGTACATCCAGACAGCAAGGGAATGAGTACTGATTCACTCACAATTTCACACTCCTTGCATGTGTGGCCCTTCAGTTTCCTCCTTTCATCTTTCTTGCGTACAACCTCCACGTGAGCAAAGGACGCGTTTTTTCTGGAGAATGAAAAGGAGACCAGACTGGTTCAGTTGAACTGCATTCTGCTGTATGATGGGATGAGGAGCTAAAGTCACACATTCAGGGTCCTGACAGAGATGGGGAATGGCAGTCTCACCTTTCAGTGTGATCCACTTGGGATTTCACAAAGGCCTGATTTGGAGGAGTCTGGCTTTTGTCATCAGCCACTGATGCGGGGAACACAGGAAGGCAAACGATGAAAAGACAATACAATTTAAACCAGCATAATGGTACTGCTGAAGGGCACCTGAAGGGTACTGAGAATTATTGGTAGGTTTCTGGTAGGTTAATATAAAGTATTTCTTAGAGAATGTAATGTTTAGGATCAGGGATTCGAATAGTTGGTCTTAGTATGTGGCACCCATCCTTACTGTTGACAGGTTCCTCTTCCTCCTCCACTGCTTCATGAGGCTCTTCCTCCTGCTCAAGGTCTGACTCTTCTTCCTGCAGGCAGGACTCATACTCCCCATAGGCACTTCTATCAAAGATCTCCGCCAAGCTGTCATTGGCTCCCTGACCAATGCCTGGGAGGAGGTAATCAGAGGTGTACCTTCAAAACGAAGATTCCCTATGAGGCACTTCTTTTATTCTTTCTGCTAACTTATTGTCAACAACTTCTTTATATAATTCATCATGCATAACCCAACAAGTAGAGGACTGTTAAGTCAATGTTAGGGTATGATGCTAAATAATAAATTCCCATAAATGAGCAACACAATTTCCCTATTAAAGGGAATGAGTTAAATAAGCAATGCAATTTTGCTACTAAATTTAACAGCATAACTGTGTGTTGGGTATGTTTTGCTGAAACTGTATCAAAGCTAAGAGCAGTTGTAAATCTAAACTTTAATGCATTAACTTCCCACTAAAACAGAACAGCACCAAAAAGACTTTTCGTGACAGCATGACTACTTACAATGATCATAACAAACTATGCCAAATCAGTGCAGTGCACCTTCAGCTGAAAGTATGTTGGAGTTGATATTGCTTATACTACACTGCTTTTAGTATTATTGCTGCAATACTGTAGACAGTTAAAACTGTATTATGACTATTATAATACTGCACACTTTAATTGCCTGTGAATGGCTGCATGAATTGTTGTCATTGATACAGTAGCTAAGCAAGAGAAGTGACAATACCACAAATTTAAAAGGAAATGTCATCTTAACTAAATGGATGAGTAGAGGACATTTGATCTGATTCAACAGAACCTGATGCACCAGCTATACTGCACCAACCCAACATTCTTCCAAAACACTCTCATGATCTTATCATACGTGACCACAGTGAGGTAACTGTCTTACAGTTATGCCTTTAACTCGTAAAGTGAGAGAGAGAGGGAGGGAAAAAAAAAAACTTTGTGGTAGGGCACACAATATTCAGACCAGAAGAAGTCAATGCACAGGACAATTAGAATGGCTGGTAGTGTATCTGCTACAGTCTAATTTCTCCGTGTTTTATCCACGTGAGTATGCCTCTATAGACATAGAGAGTACTGATGCCAGGGTTATCATGACCCACTGTGTCTCGTACCCTTGAGGAGCATGCTGCGGCTGACAAAGGTGCAGTCCATATCCACGGTCTCACCCTCTGGCCTGGCAGCATCCACCTGAGGAGGGACAAACACACAGCGTCTGTCCAGGGAAAATGCATGCCCAGATGACTCATGACCTGCAATACCATGTCTGACAGCAGTGGGAGCTAAATGGCCCCGAAACATGTGACAGCAGTGTGGCACTGTGGTAAGAACCAGGGCTTATAACCAAAAGATTGCTGGTTCAGTTCCACACTAGGACACTGCTGTTGTACCCTCAGTAAATATCCATCTAAAATGATTAAAACTGTAACCTACTGCACCTACTGTTGCTCTGGATAAGAGCGTCTGCTAAATGACAATAACGTAATGTAACATGTCAGTTTATGGATCAGTCTGAACCCAATAGATTTTAATAGATTTGTGCTGACAAGGAGGAATTAGAAAATGATTCTGATGTGACCCTACCTCAGAGTAAGTGGGGCTGTCTGTCACATACTTGGAGAGAGGAACCCCTTGGTCCAAGTTCCAGGTCTGGTTGTCTATGACAGGAGGCTTGCCTTCATGCAAGAAAGCACACAGATAACACATAGATTACAATACATTTACATATATACATTTATAAGGTTGATAACTTATTAGCCTAAAGACATTTACACAGTGAAAAGATGAAGTTAACTCTTTTTGGAACAGGAATGATCAAATTGCAGTGTCAAAATTCTCTGAGAACACAACAGCAAGAAACCTCAGAGAGAAGAGCCAAATCATTACAACTTGTTGGAACTGGTCAAGACCTGATAACAAGTTAACACTAGACAAGCACAAGACATAAAATTATTCCATATAATCCCCCACCTATAACCTGAGTAGAACACACCCATATGTATCGCTTGCACCACGAAACACTAAGAAGCACAGAGAAGATCTGTATTTCTGTGTGTGCACCTATACTTAAATACAGGAACTCATGCAATAAGGGTAAGGGTGGAAATCTTTTCTTTACTCCTCCCACCTGAAAATGTAACTTTCTTCATTCTTAAATAGGCATCCAGGAGATGTAATGTGAGTGTGCAGCTAAAGACAGTTTTCCAGCAGTATTGGGCAAAAGTGCTGATTAAGTGATTTTCAGCTGAACTGTGTGACCAGAGTCCGGAACAGGAATGATTGCATAATCTCTCCCCCGCGGAGAGCCTGTCACATCATCCTTAAATGACAGCTACTGGGGACTTTAAAAAAAACAAAAAAAACAAATTCAATTATTTTTTTTCTCTATTATCAGGTAGCTACAATTAAACTCTTGAATGTCCTGCATTTTTAAATTTCTACCCTCCCAGGTAGAACACAAAATGTAGGTAAAAGTTAGCAACCTGCTTACTACTTTCTCCAGTAATGACAGGAAAATAGCTTTGTAATCAAGACTTCCCTGCTTTTTGTTCATTCCAAAGTGCAGCTAGAGTCTGCACACCTTTTCTCTACAAAACTGTGTGTGTGTGTGTGTGTGTTGGGCGTAAGCTGCAGTGTGCTTGCTGGGCTTGCTGACACTTGAGAGACAATGCATGTCTGTTATTGGCTTTTCCCAGGTGCAAGGGGCAGCTCTGCGCACTGCTCAGTCTGCTTCATTGCTCCACAAAAAAAGTCCCTTCAGTCTGGGGCGTATACCTCCCTCTCTCAAGTCAAGACATGATTTGAGAGACAGTTAATTGTATTCAAAAAATGATCAGGGAGCGCTAAACTGTTAAGCACTACAATGTGCAGCCAGTGTTGGGCTAAGGGTTCTAGACTAGAAGGTGGTGGGCTTCAATCACTTGCAGGGTAGTGTAGTAGTACCTGTACTTTGGACAGAGCCATAGTGAATTCAGTGATTTAAAGGCTACTTTGCTGAGCAGGGAAATAATGTCATGTAACTTAACATCAAATGCCTGGTTGAGCAATAATGCCCTAGTTTGTGTCCATGCCCCTGGCTTTTCCTATATGGTTCCTGTCAAACCGCATTCCCGAAAAAGTAATCCCCCGGGGATTTTAGTGAGGGCACAGTACCATCCTGATCCTGTGGGGGGCTCCTCTTCACCCGAGCACAGGGGTTGAGCTGCAGTACAGAGGTCTGCTCCAATTCTTTACCCGTGACCCGGGTCCTCTTTCTGATTGGCTCCTGAGCATCTGCTGTCTGTTGGACCAATCATATCAATTTTAAGTGCAGGGAAAACCCCGAGCAAGCAGAATATTAACATTATATAAAAGGAATTTCTTCTTAAAACAAATGTCTTTTTTAAAATAAGAACCTGAGAACAGCACACTCTGAACATGAACATCAGAACCATACACAGATCTGAGGCCAGATTATCTCTGTCCAGCGGGCCACTTCATTATCCTCTTTAAAACCTGAGGCATAAAAAGATCTATTTGTTAAGTATGAGAGTGTAAAAAAAAAAAAAAAACAAAAACTCACAGTGAATCACAAAACAAAAAAGCAAAAATCACAACTCTGGTCCTTTTATGTTCACAAGGGGAAACTGTGACCTACCATGTCGAACAGGGTCTTGCCATGGGGGGGTGTAGATGGCAGTTTGAAGACAGTAGGGTGCTGCGGCTGGTCCTGGCCACTCAGGGACCTACAGATGGCATCCTTCAGGTAGGGGTCATCCTGGCAATCTGTGCCTGGGAAGCAGCTGCCATTGTAGGCCTTCTGCAGGGTCAGGGGGGACCTGTGGGTGTCTTTTTGAAACTCTGGCAGCACGGTCTGCCTCAGCCCGTCTTTAAGCGGGGCACTGCTCTCCCCATGGGGTTGGCGCCCGCCCAACACTCGGTCTGACAAGTCCAGCGGCTTATCCGCAGTATTGTCGTCTATACCGTTGTCCGATTTCTTCCTCTTCCCACTCTCCAACCCCTGCCGCCTTGCAGTGGACTGCTCCTGGACTCCGGCTGCTCCCAGCTTCTCCCCGTTCAGAAAGGGGTGTCCATTGGAGGCGCACGTTTTCATAGGCGCAATGCGGGGGATACCCTCTGTGGGGGGGCGGAGTCGCTCCAAGGGGCCAAGTTTAATGCCTCGGAAGATGGGGGGTGGCCCATTCTCTGTGGTCTCTGTGTGTTTGAATGGCGTCCCAGATCTTCCAAACACTGGGGAGGTTTCTCGATGCTGCAACCATTTCCTGTCCATAGAGAAATCAGGAGATGTCAAGGATTTCCTTGGGAAAGAGACATCAGTTTTTATGTGGTGTAAGAATACAGTGGCACAGTAGGAAAAAAACCCAACTTTCTAAAACTTTATCTCCTTATTTCTTAAATTTTATTAACCATTTCCTTATTTCCTTTCTTTATTTAAATAAGTACACAGTATCTTCCTCTTCCTCAGAGTTGTACATGTACACAAAATTTATGTACATCTTTCTGTTTTATGTTAGATGTTTTATGTTATGATAGATGAAATTTATGTTCATCTATCCGTTTTATTCTCCCATGGAAATTTTCCACAATTCCTGGATTAATTCAGCGTATATAAGCTGAAATGGTACACTGGCACCTGAGTTTGTGAAGTGCGAGGCGTAACAGTAATATTTGCCCTCCTGAGCATAAGACAGTCTTTCTCCATTTACTGTTCAGTGCTGGGTTACACAAGCACTGAGGATTAGGCAATAGCCAATGAAATATAACCAAACAATGTAATGTTTTTAATAACAAAAAACAGCAATTTTCTGTACAGTATGTTTCCTGTAGAACCACAGATCCGAGCTGCAAGAGAGCCCTGAAATAAGGAGGATAAAACTCAAGAGATGTGAGTGCCCAGCTGCAAATACACACTGGACAGAAGCGGAAGATAACGGATTGATTACCGCTGTACGCAAACAGTTACCACAACAAACCAACAAAAACATAACTTGAGAGAAAATAGCTAGGCAGCTTAATAAAAACAGTTCATGTCTTTGTGTGTCTTGAGATTGTTAAGTTTAAGTACTTTATATCCTCACAAAGCTGCATGACCAGTAGGCAGAACTGTATGGCTGCTAAAACTCTGCAGAATCAACACAGTGGGATTGGCCTTTTTCCGCCTGTGTACTGCATCAGCCCCAAATTTCCTAATATTGCAATGGTTCTTGCATAATGTATATCAGACCTGAACCCCCCAATTCAGTAGTGGATATCCCAATACTTCAGTTGCAGTCACTCACTTGAAAAATTCAAGAATCATATGAACATAGACATAGAATCTTATGTGTAAAGTGACATAGAACTAGTAAAACCCTGTTCAATTCCATGGAGCAGGAATGATGAATTCTTAACATTAGTAATCATAAAACATCAGCATGCACTGTTACTACATCTGCAACTTTTACATAAGATAAATAGATAAACAAATAAATATAGATTTTCAGTATGACAAAATTCTGGTAAAAGTTCATCTAACATAGCGGAGTTCACCCTAGCCATATGGTGATATAGAATTTACATCAAGGAAAATGTGTGGTATGCAGTGTACCGGATTTTCAGCAGAAAATGTTATGTCTCCCTCAAGTACAATGGGAAAATTAAAGACAGAGCAGAGATGGGTCTTCAAAACTAAGGGACATAATCTTCTCCTTACCCATGACTGACTACTCAACAGCTGATATCTTTGGCTAACATTTACATGCTGATGCTGTGATTAGGTTTGGTGAACCAGGAATGATTTAACACACAAAATGCATTCAGATTAAGGTTAGGTAAAAAAAAAAAAGTCAGTACTGGGTGATACTGAACAGAACAGTGCCAAAACAGCATTTTTTTTTGTACCGGGGCACCCAGATAGCCTTACTAGCTAGGCAAAAATAGAGGACGAACTTGATGTTAGAAACACATGCCTGCTTGTTGGAAGCTGCAGTGGTCTTTTCTTCTGTTCAAGAGGGCATGTTGGTATTTCTCAACAGGAACATCAAACATTTGAGTCTAACTGCCTCTTCAGCTAATTTTATATTTAACTTATTTTTCAAAGTAAATGGCAGCAGTAGTTAGCCTAATAAATCTGACATGTCTATGAAGGCTACTTTTTGAAATGCTTTAACAGAAATACTCAGTTGGAGTGTAATTTGCATTTACTTTTATTATGATAAAAATTAATTTCCACGGTACTTCTGAGAACTGAGGTATGTTTTGCATCAGTATGTTGGTGCTAAAATTTTATAAAGATCATAAGCCTATATCAAATGAAGGTTTTTTTTTTGATCAGATACCATTATATTTAAAGAAAATGTTACAAGACTCTCATTTTGGAAATTCACACACTAAATAATCTACATTTGTGAAGATGTGTTAAATCTCTATTGCATAATGTGATAAGCAACCTTACCTGGAACTGACTTCATTTCCTGTTGGAGAGTCCCTGTCTTGGGTGACAGTGTTGGACTGAGAGGCCTCTATGGTGATGGAGTCTAACACGGTTTGGGACTCCTGGAGGGACAGAGCACATCAGTAAAACGTTACTAATTTGCCATCTATGCCAATACACTTCTCCGAAAGAGTTCTGCTCACAGTTATCACAAACACATTTGCTTGTATCTAGTAGTATTATGAGAAAAAGTAAGTTGTGTACTGGCATTTAAAGACATGAGACATGTATTCTATTACAGTTTATTTCAGGACCTTTGCTCTGTCTATTCATATTGCCTTGAGCCAGTCTGACTTGTTCAACCAGAATATCAACAATTATAGCATCAGATATGTAGTGCAGATATTTTAAAAGAATGAAAATCTCAATATTCTCTCAGACTCTTTAATTCTACAAATCATTAATATAATCATAAAAATATATTTTAAATAAAAGGTTGAACATTTTTACTGAACGTGAGAACAGCTTTGAGTTGTGGGGTTAAATCAAAACTTGAAATTGGGTACGGACAGCCCCCTCTATACTTGACAGTCCATCTGTTATCTTCGAATCCCACTGTATATCTACAGGTTCTTATGTCATTAAATAACCATAGAACATGATAATGTTCTTAAAACAAGTATGTAGGTATGTATGTGATAATCTTAATTATGTAAAGCGTCTGTAGAAATGTTTAAAATCATGTTAAATGTTCTTATGTGGCTCCCAAATCTTAATATCTTGAAAACAATATCGGACAAGTAAAAGTATTTGATGAAAGTACATACTTTGCAACGTTATTAAGAATATTAACAGAATGAACACCTGATATGTACATAAGGTGACCTACCACCTCCTCCATTTGGCAAGTCTCTGACACCACAGTGATACCCGTTCCCCCATGTCTCTCTGTACAGCCTTCTGAAAGGTAAGACAGGTACCCACTCTATGAATGTCTCACTGATACTCTCAGCAACTTTCAATAGCACATATGCAATTCTGCTTCTCTTTCAATCTCCCCTGGGATTTAATAACTTGTCTTTAATACTATGTTAAATTTATACATGTAGGCAAGCACTGATCACTTAAGGTCACTTCAGTCACTTAAGTGCCTGCTGACCATATAAAACATGCCATCTGTGATGAAATGTCCTTACTTGTGTTCTGGGAGACATCCATCTCACATGTTTCTGCCACCAACACGCCATTGCCATGACTGCATGCATTCAACAAGGAAATACCCTTCCTGCAGTCTACAACACAAAAAGGCAAAGCATACAAAGGCAACTCAAAACGAAAGCTCTTCAACCACAGACTGAAGGATGGCTTCATCATGTTTTAACATGGCTTGTGTGTTTGAGTCTTGGAGCAGGGATTAACACAGCAGAACTGCTGGTGCTTGCACCTCTTTGCTTTGCTTTCACGGATACAGTGGACATAGCTTAATAACTATCCAGTCATGCACCTCACTGCAGGAAAACAAGTTCCTTGCTGAGAAAAACAACCCCAGCTGGGATTCTGTCTTGCAAGGTTTTGCGTCTGAGCAGCTGCTTAACCACCACAGCATGCTGCTAGCCGTTGCCCCAAACGTACCCTCCGTGGGTGGGGATCTCTGAGACAGGGGCGCAGGCTTCTCAGCGTAGCGCACAAGCTTGTTGTCTTTCCTCCGCCTCATCTTGTTGACCGTAGGCAGGAGAGGCTGCTGGACTGGGGAGTCAGGGATCACGCCCTCTTCGGGACCGGGGGACTGGGCCTGTGGGGTCCTGGACCTTGGGTGGCGGGGTTGAAAAGTCATTGTCAGAGCAGCCAGGTGGAGGTAGAAGAGGTGGAAGTGTATATACCGGGGTCTCAGCCATGCACATTCTCACCCGGAAGTACGCAGCTGCTCCACCTCCTGGATCAGTTTCTTATTCTCATCCTGGAGATTGTTCCTCTCATTCACTGACAGAGGGGACATCACATCAGTAGGACAGGTTAGATGAGAAGCATGGGAGAATATCAAACTAATGCAGTTGTCCTTATGTTAAAGTGGCAATATAGCAATACATAAGACTACAGCAGTATGACGATGTTAAATGTTATCTGAGTAAGACCAGTATTACCACATATTTAACTAGTGTACTTTAACTAGTGAGCAACTTATTGCTTCCCACTGAATACAATACATTTAGGAAATCAAAGAATCCCACTAATGTACTGACTGTGTTTTTCCAGACTATAAATCAATAAAATCAACTATTTAAAATGACACAAACTGTACCTGTGAAGTTTTACTACTGAAGTGATTTGTTATTAGGAGTAGAAAAATCACATGCTGAAGTTCACCAATTTTGTATGGTGCATTATTGTGCCTTCATCTCAGTGGTCTAGCAATGGAGCTGTCTCCATGCCAAGTGGAATACCTCAAGCTTTAGGTATGAAACCTTTGGGAAGATAACACTGTTTCATTCTTCAGGTTTATTTGTGAATAGCACAGGAGCCAGGAAACAAAGATATCATTGAGGTTCACCTTTTTAAGAATATGAAAAAAGCCATTTCCCCTTTGAGCCAGGCCAGCAGATAAAACCTGCCTTGGCCAGCCCACATTTATCTATAAGCTCATTGTGCTGTGTGCTGAGAGAAAGAGATCTAGTTTCTGCTTTTGCCTTCAAGAGTTTGAGAGCACACGTGTGTGTGTGTGTGTGTGTGTGTGTGTGTGTGTGTGTGTGTGTGTGTGTGTGTGTGTGTGTGTGTGTGAGAGAGAGAGAGAGAGAGAGAGAGAGAGAGAGACAGACAGACAGACTAGGGGGAGATCTGTAGCCCCTTAGAGATGCAAGAACTGATTACATTTTTCAGATGTTTTGCTATTCAATGCAAGCGGTTTGCTCATACTGTGCTGCTCCTGAAGGTACATCATACAGTTACCATGCTGCTGTAACAACTTTCAGTTTCAGAGATGCACTTCACTAAAGCTAATATTATGATGTTGTTCTTCTCTTTGCTATACTGTCTCTCATTGCGAATCAATCACAGCACCTGCCTATTTTATTACAACACTCATGATAACAGAAGTTGGAGAGACAGGGCACTTCAGCACTCAGAGGGGGAGTTCACAGCAAAAATCTAGTCCAGTATCTGCTTGTTTTTATATGTTACTGATCCTCTCAATAAATGACACACTGCTGTTGAAGCAAGATTTAAAAAACTGATTTGGATAGGTACTTAGGCAAAGTTATAAATGCTACACAAATTGTAACTGCGCATGATGCTGGGTTTATACAAATTTTGTAAATCATCATCAAACAGCTAATAATATGTGCATATCCACTAGAAAAAATGGGAAGAGGTCCCTTCAGAGTCTGTCAGATTGCTTACAGATGATAGCTAATGCCAAGTAATTCATTTCCTCTAAAGAGGGAGGAGCAAATCTCTGCTGGCATAAAGTAGGGTGACGTAAAGCTCATCATAGTGGCGTGGCTCTGTCAAGATATCAAACGATAGGTAATCAGGTATGGGAAAGTGTAATTGCAGCTTAAATGGTACAGCGGTACGGTCAGTCATTAAACAGCAGACAGGAGTAAGAGAGGAGGACTCACTGAGCTCAGTTATGAGGCGCAGGTTCTGCTGCCGCACATTCTCAAACTCCACCTGCTTCTTTCTCATGTGCTCCTCGGTCACAGCGCACCGGTCACACAGCCCTGCCCGCAGCCTGTGGGGGGAGAGAGAGAGAGAGACCCGGCCCACTGCATCAGCTCAGACTCATCTCAGATTTATTCCGTCTGCGTTCCAACCCAATCAGTAAAATGCAACCGCTTTGAACACAAAAAAAAAAGTATCTTCAACAGGTTCTTTACCGAAGATGTTGAGATTACATAAGTAATTCAGAATGACATTAGACAATAGACTGACACTACACAATTGGTGACCAAACATGATAATTGATGGGTGTGTGTTTTCTCATGGGATTTAACTGAGAGGTGCTTTTAAATTTCTTATAATGCTGTGTAAGATACTTATGATATCTCTAATGACTACAATACACTGGATATAATTCCTGATGCTACCCACTGCAAAACAGATGGTTTAGTAGTTTATGTATACTGCCACTCTTTGCTTTGCTGTTTGCAGCAAGCCAATGAAAGCCAAGTGAAAACCATGGATACAGAGCTCTAAAAGGAGTGTGAGAATGGGCAGTGCATAACTGTTGGCTGCTGATGCTTCACCGTAAACAGGGATTGGGGTTTGAGAGTGTACAAACCCCTTTGATTTTTCAATCTGTCAAGTGCTGACATGGTCTGAACACTCCCCACTTTGAGTATATGCAGCAGTAGCTAAAAGGCAGATAGCTGCTTTTATATTCATGAGAAACCGAACAGTGTCTGTGGGGTTTACCTGTCCTCCAGCACTTTTACATTGTCCTGCAGGGCTTTTTGGTGCTCCCGTAGCTGCTGGTTCTTGCTGTAGAACTCCTCCAACCTCTGGGCATCCCTGTGGAGGGGGGCTATGAAGGTAACCATGGTGTGTGACCTGCCACGGTCCGAATCATTACTGCCTTTTTTTCCTGTTAAAGTATCACTGTGAAAGAAGCCTTTGTGAGCCTTGGTATCAGCTCTGACACACGAAACCCGCCACTCTGAGGGAGAGTCAATGGGGAACGGCCACTTTCACTTAAGCTCATTAAATCAACAATGACATGCTTGTGTAATGAACACAGAAAACTGTAATTACATTCTTTGGAATTACATTCTAGATGTCACAACAGACTAGCAAAGATTAATATTGTCTCCTTAGCTTAAATCATGAATCACAGGAATGGCTGTGGATGATGACTCCTTGGTCCATTGTGCAGTTTTTGGGAAGAATTCACATCCATGACCACAAGCTGTTGGTACTAAAATAACTGAAAAATTTTCAAGACTTTGATATGTTAGCTCTCTTTGGAGATAAAATATCAAAAGCCTAAGATCACTCACTTCACCACTTCCTCAGATGGCCACATTCCTTGGTCCCAGTATCTTTTATTGAATACTAAAACACTAATACTAAAGCTAAGGCAGGCTGAGGTACGTCTGTCAGAGGTAAATGTAACAGGAGTTATTCTCTTTGAAATTGACAGATACATCTTTATCCAGCCATTGGCCAATTTGCTTAAACTAAATCATTTAAAGCATACTTTATATGTGCGAGTGTGTGCGTGTGAGTGTGCATGCATGTGTGCAATTCAAGAAGGAAACAGAAGTTTAAAGGCAAACTTGCCAGTGCAACATGAATATAGAGCAGGGAACTACACTTACAAACAGCGCTCCTTCTTCAACTTGTTAATTTTCACTTGCAGTCCTACACACCGTCCATGAAACATCAACAAAAAAAGTTATTTTTCAGTGTGAACAATGAATAGAACAACTTTTTTTCACAAATGATTGCAGCATTAAATATTTCAATTATTTCTCTGAATTTATGAAGGTTCTTGAGAATGTAGGCAAAAATTTAAGTTCAGATTATTTAATATCAGTACACGTACAGGTTTAAAGTGAATACTGCCTGATGTCTCCTTTCTCAAGACCAGGCTACACATGGAACAAACTGAACCAGCAGTTTCCCCACCATGTTATTCCTGTGAAACATCTACTGACATGCAGAGGCACAGCTGATGTCTGATTCACTCACTCGGCTCTCTTTTAATGGACAACTCATGATAGGCGTTCCCCTTAACTGAGACAACTGGTATATTACTATTGAAGAACAGAACAATGCTAAATTTGTCTGCATGTTATGCCATTCCAGACATCTGCATTGCTGCAAAGACCTGCTTCTGCTTCTTCATTTATCAAGCTGAATCAAACAAATTTGAATGTCATATGTGTCATATCAACTTGATTCATAAACAGAGATTTTCTGACCAAAGTACCAAGACAAGACAACCACAATGCATAAAATTCCCATGTTCACATGTCTAGCGCTGTAACTCGATCTGGCACTGAAAGGCCGTGAATGTCATTGTGACAAGAGGAGTGGAGGTAAATAATGTGGAAAGATGGGCTCTGCTGGCCACTGAAATACTCTAAGGAACCTTTCTTTATCTCGGGGAGCCCATTAGGCCCCTGCGAGTAGCTAGTGTCCTGTCAAGCAGACCTGACATGTAACCGAATAACAACAGGGGGAGTTTCTGAAAAAGAAAAACTGTTCCTTTTTCACCGAGTCAATTAGGCAGCTGCAATTAAACCCCCAATAAAGTGCACTTTAATCTGGGTCCACACCCAGGCAGAGGAATGAGCAGGGGAAACAATGCCACTCCTGTGCTGACAGGCACTCTCGGGTGGAACAGCAGCAACCTGAGCTCGGGCAAGGCCAGGCAGCCCGGGCAACCATGCTGCTGCCTGTAACTCCATCTGCTCCCCTGTCACCATGAAGGATGGTAGAGAGAGGCGGACAGAGAAAGAGAGATTTGTTTCTTTGAGCAGCAGTTTGGAGTGATACAATGTTGTGGCCAACTGTATAATCTAACAGGTGTCTGCTTACTGGCAGATGTAGCTACTTACACATAAATTAACAAAGCACCAGTACTGGACACCTTTGCTATCTAGACTACAGTTCTGTTCTTTCCCTCAGCACTTTGGGGAAAAGGCCAATAAGCATTCCCTTTTTGAGTCACTGAAAAAAACCCACAAAGTAGATGCTTCAGATCAGATTTGATAATATGACTCATTTCCAAATGTGTGGGTGGTCATTGGTCATGTTCTGTAGCAGGAGAGAAGGAGCTCCTTGGCCTGGAGGCACTACTGTGGTCTGTGGTGATGTCTGTGTTGATGGGTGGGGTGGGTTTGGGGTACGTGCCTTGCACCTCAGAGTCGTGGCACTCCTTCAGTCGCACCCAGAGTTCTTTGAAGAGGTCACCGGGGGTCTCTGTGGGGACGCCAGAGCTGGGGCTCCCACCACTCACCCCCAAACTGTTCATTGCCTTGACCCCTGTGTTTATCTCTCTGTCTGTGTCTGCCCTTCCTCCTGCTGGGATATCACATGGCTGGCCCGCCCTGGACCTCCAGACAGCTTTGCTATCTAGAAAAGTAAGTTAAGAGTGAGAGAGAGTGAGCAAGGACACAGCAACCTGACGACTAAAAAAAGGTTGACAGACCCTCATTCTGTGATTGGAAAAATACAATAAAGGGGATTGAGGGGCTTTTGATTGACATGAGCGACAATACCCACTACTCTGTGAGCAAATTTGCTTAAATTGGTCAGCTAACTCATACAATCTGTATGGATATCTAAGACATGCAGACTGAAACCAGCTTCATAACATTAATGACACTCAATAGGTGCTCCTTAAAATTCTACTCAATGTAAACATTATATAATACAAAAATCCTGTGTGACACTGTATCAAAAACAAACATTTTCAGCCCAGATGCAACTGAAGATAAACATTGATGGAGAAAAACTGCAACTTTTATAATAAATACACAATAAACATTATACAAATCACTACTGGGGCATGCATCAAGTGTTTGGAAAGATTATTGTGACTTTTTTTATTTATATTATTTTTAGTCTAAAGCTATGAAATTGGAGGAAGTGGTTTAAAAAACAAACACAGAAACACAAATTTGTCCATTCACCACTAATAAAAACAGAAATTGATCAAAATATCAAACATTTATCTACGACATCCACACACATGCACGGATGCACAGACAGTAAAATGATGTGGTGAGAGTAACACGCAGCTTGGTTGAAAAAAAGAAACACAAACAGGCAGTACACCCATCTGTCACACATTTACATTTCACTCCGAATACACAGCTCTGCACAAGTGTTTGGCTACGACATATTCCTGCACAGCACAAACAGCAGTAAGCTCTCTCGCTCCCCTTCCAAATATTCTCCAATAACAGTGGAACTTGTTCCTGCTCCAGGATATTCAAACACAAAAGTGCTTTGCTCTGGAAGATTGCCAACTACTCTTCCGTGGGAAAATACAGCATGGCAACAACTGACAACCGTACAAAAGTTACAGTGCACCACCTGCAACGTGATGCGTAAAAAAAAAACACATGCAAAAGAGGAAGCAGCAGTGCTCCATGAACGGTCCCTTGTAGACGTGGGATTTATTAGCAGTCTACTCTCTCAGCTGAGAATGAGCTACCCAGCCCTCACCCCCTGCCCCCTAAAAAAGCAATGACACTCAATGAACATTCTGCACGTGTTTATTTATTTTCACGAGCATCCGTGAGGAAACCTTGTATTATTAATAAATGAAATGTTGCTGCACTTATAAGTTTTTCCCACCCATCGCTGAGGGGACAGGACCCCTCTGGGCATGACTTCCTTGAGGTATGCGGTGCACATGGTGATCTCCGTCACAGACTGGGCCATCAAAATATCAAGGTGCCCTCAAATCTCACTGCTATTTTCACAAAGGAAGATCATGGTTGTTCAGGCGCACACACGTGTCTTCCACAAAACAAGCTTATTTATTTCCTCGCTTCCTCTCAGTCTGTGCTGACTGCTGTCTGAGGACCACTTCAATTAAGCGTCTTTCTGATACAGACACAAGTAAACTGGGTTGGGTTTAAACAGTTTATTTATCTATTAGACAAACTGGCTTTAACTACACGCGTCAGTGCTTTTAGTTTTGGTGCTCAGCACTGAGGCTGGTGTTCCAGATGCAAAGTGGCATAGCCTCACACTGGAGAGTTACTCACAAAAAGGGAGACGTGATCAAGCTTGCCTTCATTCCTTTCTCTCCCACTGCTGGTATCACTGGGTGAATGGTGGATAACCACTACCCAGATGTTGAAAGATATCTTCTTTGCTTACTTTACAACTAAGCAACATTGTATTTCAGTAATAATCTCCCTCATCCATGTTACTTTTTCAAAAAAAAATATACCCTTCATTTTCTAAATGTTTAAAAAGTACATTAATGCATCTATCCATATAACAACTGAGATTATACTAGAACTCTGTTAGGTAGTATAAATTAATACATTTGCAAATATAGAATGAGTCAAATTCAGAAAAAAAAAAAAAACAATACAATCCCACTTTAAAACTGAGCCAAAACAAAAGTCACCTCCACTCACCCTGTTAGGAGCAGTACCTGATTTAACTCTTAATGTGGTCAAAACTTTCAACCCCCAGGTGAAACAGATTCTCTCTTCACCCAATCAAACAGTCCCATGGACCACTGCAGACAGAGGAGAGAGAGAGAGAGGTGACTGCAAGAGGACAGCTTCCAGACTATGCAGCTCAGCTCTCCTGCTCCAGAGTATATAATGTGCAACAGATAACCTAATATGCCTTTCATCTAACTGGCTGGGCAGGTTTTTACATTCCCTGGGACCTGAGATCATACCAGAATTTGTTGGCATAGGTAGCTGGACAGACCGGTTTTCCCTTCAAATAAAAACCGGTCCCGCCAGTCTGTTTCTTCAAAGGAAGGAGAGGGAGGAGGAGGGCATGTAGTGGCTCAGCACAGCACTTCACTGCTCTCACACACACACACACATACACAAACACACACATACACACACCCCCCTACTACTGGCACTGGAGCTCAGGAGGGAGAAATGTTATAGCCTGCAGCTAGAAAAGACACACACATCATTCCCCGGCAGGCCACAGCCCAGCCCAAGAGAGGGAAGAGGCGTGTGATTGATACAAGCGCATGTGGTGAATGGGGCCTTTAAAGAGATTAGGAGTGTTCTACAATAAAGCTGTGGATAGCAAACACTATCACGCAAATACCCACCGACCCCCTCCTGAGTCAGGAGATCATTTCTTCCAATAAATCCTATTCAGTGAGCACAAAGAAAGAATAAGCATTTTCTCTTGCCATAACTCTCAGCTGTTATCCTGCGATGATAATGATGATGAAGACGGAATTAACTCACTGTCCCTGTGCAGCAAATCTGGTCTGTTCGTTACCCAAAATGTGAAAGCTAACTTGACTGTTTATGGACAAATACCACAGCAGCAAAGCTACCGCTTTTTTTATTGTTCTTATTCTTGCACATACGTTCATCAATACATTTACAATTGCAGTAGGCAAAAGAAAACTTGACTCGAATTTGTAAAAACAAACACAATATTTAGCAGAGTGGCTAAAATGTGTGCTGCATGCACGTCTTTAATGGAAGTCAGGGCCCAGGACCCCAGGGCAGTGCTGCACATCTGCAGAGGAATGGATACATCTGAAAGCAGAATAAACTGCAGTGCTTGAGGACACAAAGCCCTTCTGATGCACAGAGACGTGTTGAAACAGACCACATGCCTGGCAAGCAGAGAAAACAGCCTCTTAAGAACCTCTTGAGCTGAAATATCAACATCTATGGGACACTGTGAAAAGGTGATCTGGGCAGTCCTGCTTAAAATCTATCATAACAACACATTCTTGACTATTTATCACATACCGATAACACTGGAAGATATTACTTTAAATTACCAATCAATCCAGCTCTGCCAAACTGAATGATCCATCAAACATGACTGGTGGTAAAAGCTATTTCCAGGTAATACTCATATCATTACCCTAACTACACAGTCACAGGAAATGCACATGAGATTTTCTACTCATCACTATGCAACAGCTGCACTTGGTACAGTGGTATGAAAAAGTATTTGCCCCCTTCCTGATTTCCTCTATTATTGCATGTCTCTCTCACTGAATGGCTTCATATCATCAAATGAAATGTAATATTAGACAAGGGAAACCTGAGACAACACAAAACATAGTTTTAAATCATTATTTCATTCATTTAATCGAAAAAGTCACCCATTACCCATACTGGCCCTGTGGAAAAAGTCATTGCCCCCTTAGGTTTCAAACAAAGAAATTGACAAAATGCAACTTGATTATTAGATTAAGGTGACTGAACACAGCTAGGCATGACTGTAGCAGCCCTGTTGAGTTTAAATGGCATATATGTATTGAACCTTACCAATAGAGAGAAGTAGTCACCACAAAGCTTCTACAGGCACACAATGCCACGATCAAAGGAAATTCCAGAACAGCTGAGGAAAAAAAAAATTGAGTAGCAAGGTGGAAACCACTGCTCACCAAGAAAAACATTAAAGCTCCTCTCACACTTGCTAAAAAGCAACTGGATGATCCCCAAGAATTTGGGGATAATATTCTATGGACAGATGAGTCAAAAGTGGAACTTTTTGGAGTGTACAAGTTTTCCTATGTCTGGTGTAAAGCAGATACAGCATACCACTGTAAGAACGTCATACCTACAGTGAAACATGGTGGTGGCAGCGTGATGGTGTGGGGATGTTTTGCTGCCTCGGGACCTGGATGACTTGCTATCACTGAAGGAAGCATAAATTCTGCTATGTACCAGATAATTCTTAAGGAGAATGTCCCACCATGCGTGTGTGAGCTGAAGCTAAAGCGTAACTGGGTGATGCAGCAGGACTATGATCTAAAACACAGAAGCAAGTCCACATCTGAATGGCTAAAAATTAAAGCAAAATTAAAGTTTTGGAGTGGCCTAGTCAAGGTCCTGACTTGAGTCCAATAGAGATTATGTGGCAGGACCTGAAAAGAGCTGTTCATGCTGGAAGACCTATCAATCTGAGAGATTCCTCCAGAGATGTGCAAGGCTCATATCAAACTATAGGAAGCATTTAGTTGCAGTATGTTAACTATTTTCACTGAAAGAACAAAATAAACATTAAAATACTGCATTCTGTGTTCACTCAGGTTCACTTTATGCGATATTACATTTTATTTGAAAAATCTGAAACCATTCAGAGCTCCTAATAGATAGTGATAATAGAAAATATCAAGAAGGGGGCAAATTTTTCACGCCACTGTATGAGGTTCCATACCAAGTATAATTCTATTTTCTAAATTGGTTTCACAATCTGTAAATATTAAACTATTGAACAACACACTGACAAAAAAGAATTAACCATTTTGCAAAAAGCAAAGATTTGTGTCAGTATTTCTGTTCAGGTTTCAAGGAGCTAAAGCATCTGCAGGTAGTGCGAAGTAGTACACAAAGTTACTTTGCCTAAAAATGTGACAGGGTACATTATCTGCTCTGCAATAGAATGAATCTGTTTTTAGACACATAATAAGCCTTTTCCCTTTGTTCGCTGCAGACAAAAGGAAATAAATGTCACAAATGAATTACAGACATTTGCCAATTTTTTTCACCTTTGCTGGTTAAGGGAACTGCCTTATAATACCCATGCTATCTCCCACAGAAGAATAAATAGAATAAGCTATCAAAAGTTGAATCACATAAATGCAAAAAACTTCAGAGCATTGGCCATGACACAATTAATTTGAAAATGGCATAAAAACACAAACCAGACATGGCAATGAGTAAGTCCTAATATACATTAACGCTGGGGCTAGAGATACCCTGGGGCTATATCTAATGGTCATGTAGGTAGCTATACTACCTGAAGTGTTACAGTACACAGAACAATCACATCTACTGTGGAGTTTTTTAAATGGCCCAATGGTATGACACTGAAAACAATCAGAATGACCAGCCACATACAATACATACTTCACGTATAGTACACACAATGCAATTTTTCTCCTGGCTTAATAAACATACAGTGTTTTGGAAAAAACTGACTTCAAAGCCTTGAGATACATGAGCAGGCATGTCACCCTGAAGCTGAACTAGAACACCTTCTTCACCACAGAACAGTGCTGGCAGGTCTGCAACTGTGACTCCGAATTGCCTAATTTAAGTTTTTGCTGATTTTGCATTTTCAAAGCAATGGTGGGGGGTTGGTGGGCAACAGGTTTGTAGAGTGAAGAGTCTGATCTGGAGACGATCCTGCACTCATTCCATGGGGACAATGTGCCACACGGTCAGGGGACGTCAAAGAACGAAGAAGAGCTCTCAGAAGAGGACAAGCACGGTCATGCAATGTGAAAGAATATACAGGACACCCTGAATGGAACGAAGAGTTTCAGCTCTCAAAAGCCTAACTAAACATAGAGCATTTTACCCCACTCCACCCCCACCCCCTAATACTGCAACGAACTTCATGAAGTAAAAAGTCCCTTCTTCTCCTGGGTGGCACACAGCAGAAAAGAAAAGCCTTACTATCTTATCTCTGCGCAGTGAAGTTAGTGAACTGGAGGGGGGCGGGGTGTGGCCAGGGCCCGGGGGTGGTGTAGGTGGAGAATTCTTTGTCTCTGGGATACGGATGAGATCATTTTCTGCCCACCACCCTGATGGTAAGCTCTGCACACCCTCCAACTCACATTAGGTTGTGCACGCCTTGGGGCTGCTTGTGCTCATCCTCCTTGTCCCCACCACCCACTTCGCTGTCTGACTGCTCCTGTTGCCTCTCCCCGGCTGGCCAACAAGTGAGGACTTGCACCTTCTCTGTCCCAGATGCAGTCAGCTCCAGCATGTGCCAGCTACACTCACGAGGACAGCTGAAAAGACACAAGGAACCTTCTCAGATGTACATAGCACATTCCTCTTTTACCCTGCAAAAAAAGTAAAATGTGGCCACATTTCCATGAAACCTGTTACATTGTTAGTCAACAATAATTACATCACCATTCAAGATCATATAAATCATACCATGTAAACAACTTATTCTCAATAAAACCTTCTAAATAAGGTAGTATTCTGAATATAATTTTAGGGATGTAATGATATATCAAATTTCACGATATCACGATAAAAAATGTCTTGATACCGTCGTGGGACTGTGACGAAATATACCAGGATATTACATGGTTATTTCACTAGTATAGCTGCTTTCTACTATCTCTCCTGGTTGAAAATTGTATTGTTTTTGTTTCGCAATTGTACCAGGGGCGGTTTGTTCCTTAGGGCGGTCAGGCAACGCACCACCAAAGGGGGAAAGGGAGGTCATTTTTCTATCACATTCTACCATGTAGTGTTATACTAGCTGTGACTGTTCTAAACAATTTGTCCTGCCTCTGAATATCATAGTCCAATCAACGTCAAGTCATGTTCCGTGGAGTACCGCCCCTTTCGGGCGATTTCAGTCTGGTTGAAAATCGGCCAGATCGCTGTGATAGACTCTCATGTTAAGGCAATTTTTTTCGAACTGCAGGCACTGCAATACAATCTATATGGGTTCTGGGTGGGCTTGCACTAATGTGCTTTCGTCATACGTAACCTGGTGTAGGGATCACTGGGTCAGCCAGCAATCATGTCACATTCAAGGACAACATGGCTAATGTTACCTCAACTCAGAGCAACTTGATCGTGTCATTAACAGAACTACCATTCAGTCATCGTAGTAATCAGGATAAATTAGCAACTAAAGTATTAGGACCACCCAGACCAAATTTAAACATCAAGCAAGTATCTACAAGGGGGGGAATTGTATAACCTGTGATTTTCATGGAGCTGATATGAGCCGCCACTGAATTGTACATATTGTTCAATCATTCATTGCCAAAGACAATTCATGCCAATTTTTGCAAATGCTTAGGTCATGGCTGGCTACTTTTATTTTATTTTATTAAAGAAGGAAAGCAGAAGCACTTTCAGTTAAAAGGAAAAACAAATTTTATATGAATAAAAAAATACTGATTTATTACTTAATAAAGGACATTTTTTCAAGTCATCTTTTCTCTTTGTTTTTTAATATTGCGTTAAATATCATATCATGGACTTTTTATTGTGGTATTATCGTATCGTGAGTTTTTGGTATCGTTATATCCCTAATTATACTAAAATAGGCTAGTTCTATAAAAGCAAATTTGATAACTTGCGAGTGACACTGCCTGGACCGAGTGACATAATACTATGCATTATAAAGCACAATAATGATATATGACAATTACCACTCATTGGTGAGGCCTTGAAGGCCCCTCCAAAGATCTTCCTACAAGATACACTTTTACCAGTAAGGCCAACATGGAGACTATGCTGTGGGAGATGTATTTGTAGAAATGTACTCCAGTTCATGAAATCAGAACTATGGTTGACTATTCAGGAAGAGATTACAAAGAATTTTCCAACAATTCAATCAAAAAATGCAAGTGTAACTAGCCAATTTTGTGTAACACATATTGGCTTTTTTTAAATGTGAATTGAATTGTTGTAGTATGCCATTTTATTGGTGTAAACATCTGCCTAACTAGCATTTTCAGAAACACTGATACAATAGATCAGCTTTATGTTTGAATCTGCCTTCAAAAAAAGATGAAAATGTTCCAGCATGTCTGGACCAGAGTAGTCTTGACTGATTAAAAAAAATGAAAAACACAGCAGCAGCATTTAATCATATTTATATGTCAGATTGGGTTTCTGAATCAAAATCCAGATCAGAATAATCTTGATCATACTCTGGAATTTTGAAAATCGTAATTTTGCAACATAACCCTGATCAGGTGACCAATTCTACTCTCCCAAATTTTGAAAAACTGGCCTTAGAAGATAAATGTTGGTTAAGAAAACTATTCTCCGTGCTCTCTTACGCCAGTTTGTTTACTTTGAAAGCATGAAGGCTCTTGGAATCACTGGCATGATTTTATAAGGTACAGGCCTGACAGCCTGTACACAGGGCCATACACCCACTTCAGATATTTCAAGATGATTAAACAGTAAAGTACAGGTTGCTCTCCAAATATGTCCATTTGAGAGATATGCAAGAGTGTATGCTTGAATGTAATGTATCACTGTACATGTGTTACAGATATTTAATATTAATACAGTATATAAGGTAACAGACTTTTTTGGACAAGCGCAAACATGAAGGGCATGGAGTGGTACGTGATCGTAGGTATCACGTGAAATAACCTGTACCAACTAGCCACATTCCAGGGCATCTGGTAAGTAAGAATTCTAACAACAGTTGTCTCAGAGACCTCCTCTACCTGTTTTAGTCTCTCCTAGTCATGAAGATCTCTTAATTTTTACATCCACACAGGTTTTGGAGATCCTCCCTCAAAGTAAATGGCTCACAACTGGAAAAGATGGTGACTCAACTAAGAAATTCAGATCCGACGTGGTATGAAAACCAGAGTACTTGCAAACCACTGCTCTACTTGGACCACACCAACTAACCCAGCAAGGGGACCAAAGGCTTTTAGTGATCGCTCATGTCTTACACTTGTAAAATAATCTTCATTCAAAATGACTTGTGACCTCAAATGCTTACATCTTACTTTCAAAATATGGGGGTGGCAGTATAGTACAGTGGTAAGGAGCAGGACTCATAACCGAAAGGTTGCTTGTTCAATTCCCTGCTGAGGCACTGCTGTTGTACCCTTGGGCGAGGTACTTAACCCAGAATTACCTGAGTAAACATCCAGCTGTATAAATGGGCAATGTAAAAACTAAACTATGTAAGTCGCTGTGGATAAGAGCACCTGCTAAATGCCAATAACAAAAATAATAATAATAATACATTATTATCACAGCTGAATACTGGCTAAGTACATTACTGAAGAGGAGTATATGACACTCATAAGATGAGTGAGTATTTAACAAAGGTGTACTGCTAGAATATTTGTATTTATCTTCACATTTATCTATCATCACACTTACATTCCATGATTGACCAGGTCAGGTTTTGGTTCGCTCAATCTGTTACATTGACTTACACTGGAAAAACAGCTTCAGTAAAATGAATGATCAAATTTAATGAGCTGGTAAGTCAGCTATATTGGTGAGGGGGGTTGCCGGCGGTGTACCTCAAGCGCCATCTACTGTTCACTTACATGGCAATACTGTACCTTACTTACTACCACACAAGCAGCTAGCGTTAGCCAACTAACGAACGATACTAGTCGTAGCCACCCTGCTAGCAAACACGCCTGCAAAAGAGCCAGCCAAACTCTTCCTTCAGACCTAGCACGAAATATCTAGCGATCCAATTACGCCAACCACGCGTTTGTTTCAGCTGTGGTAAGGAAGATATAGTTATCACTAAGTTATCTACAATTGTATTTGTCTACAATTTAGTAAGCTGAAAAAACAACGTTACTACTACTATCACGGCTGTTTTTTTTAATTGACGGCTAAGTTTAGCATGGAAATCCGGGCCATGTTTTGTGGCACGGCTGACCGTGACATCGGCATGCACGGTTTTGCAAACTAGTATATTGGACAAAAGCTTAACTCCTGATCTCACTGTCTGCCCTCCTGTTGTAGTCATAGTGAAAAATAAAGCCCAGAAGCTGACGAGCTAGCTGGCTATCTAACTTTAGCCTACCAGAAAAGCTGTCTTAAGATAGCTCGCTATCCAATTCAATGCAGTGTGGCGAGGTAACATCAACGAGAGGTGATCCCCCATATACATGTATACATGTATGTTTTCAAATCAGTACGTTATCAGATTCTCACTACAAACAGCTCATACGCTTAAGAGAAAATATTCAGCTAGCTACCCATCTAGTAGTTTCAACTAACAACGAGTTCACCTCAGTTATTAACTTACCCTAAGAAGTTATAATCTCTTCTGTTTTAGATTCCGCGCTCTATATTGCATTCTGGGACCAACTCAGACAACTTCCGTCTTTGTTCTTAAAGGGACATTGTCGAACTTTCGTAACAAGTGGTGTCATAAAGGCCACTTCAGTGCAATGTCATCTGACTGATCTTGACACTCACATACAGTATATAACACAAACTATAAAATCATATAATCGTAGTCTGTATTTGCGCCCATTCGTGTCATTCTATTTCACTTCAGTGTGTGAGATTAGCTTTACATCTGGAGGTGGTACGCCATTGCATAGCGGTCATTTCGCCTGTTGCTTCACGTTTCTGATTAGGTGAAACTAAGAAACAGACAAACCTTCTTTTACTTTTGTAAAGTTCTTTTATTTAGTGGTTGTAGCCTCGTATAGAGCCCTGCAATGGAACAGGTACCCTGTTCCCATCTCAATATTTGCTGTTGCGGGACAAATTTACTCTGTGGGCGGGACGGAGTCAGCTTAACACAATTAATGATAAAATTAATTTGGTACAATATGATACAGTATAATGTTATTGTTATTTCCTCCTTTGCCATCTGTCTCTTATGTCTGGTTCTGAATTTTTCTAATTCATAAAAAAGATATATTGATAGCTTCACCAGACATTTTAACTTATAATTAATTATAGTATAAATAGTATTTGCCTCATGTTGTAAGTTTGATTCAAATTTGATTCAAAACACTTGTAGTCACTTGACACTTTGCTGTAGCCTTTTGCTTTTAGCTCAGTACTGCTCCACAACCAAAGCAATTGAATTTAAAACTACCTTGATGACTGGCAAATCTGCACTCTGTTGGAGACCCATGCTTGGAGAAGTACATAGAGGTGGTGCTTTCACACCTTTCCCATTTGGGAAAGTGATTTTAAAGAAGCATGTGGTGGTTCAAACAGACAGCATCACTCCAGTGCCATTCATGCATTCATTGTGTCCTGGTGCATTATCTTCTCTTGTGGCCACACACTTATGTCATGGGGAGCACACCACTCAGGTCGCAAGATTCTAACCAGATTCTTTTATTATTTATTTATTTTTTTTTATTAGATCCTTTATTTGAGGAATCAACCTCCCCCCACCCAGCACCCCACAGAATTGGGGCAATT
The DNA here is from genome assembly GCF_013368585.1 of Megalops cyprinoides. Taxonomy (NCBI): domain Eukaryota; kingdom Metazoa; phylum Chordata; class Actinopteri; order Elopiformes; family Megalopidae; genus Megalops; species Megalops cyprinoides. Next base: position 669,684 of record NC_050584.1, read on the forward strand.
TTTATTGATAATTCAGTTTTAAAGACACATGCAAAACATACAGACACACAATTTCCCCCAACTACACACTGCAATTCTCCCCTTCTTTCCCACTCCACGGAGGGCCCCTGCCAGGCATGAAAGCAAGCATGCACTCCTTTCTCACACATATAACTGCACGCACTGCAACACTAGGTGGGACCACCCAGTGACGCACTCATGCACAACTAGGTGCACGATTATGCACAGCACTAAAATCCAGATCACCAAACACCTAAGGCCTCTCCCCAGATCAATCCCCAACTACAGCCCCTACTCATGAGGTACAATTGGCCAAGGCTAGGGATTTTTTCTCGCTCCATACATTCACACAAGATGACACATGAAGAGGAATACAGGCCCAGCAGAGTGGCCCTATCTACACCCCAGTGTAAAAAAATTAAACTCCACTCTGGTCCACTGCCCTGATCTTGTCATCTCACCTCCTCTGTGCAGCTGCTTCGTCCTCGCTCCCACCCTGCCAGGAGCCACACAGCTCCATAAGAGAGGGAAAACAGCCCCAGCTTACTGACAGCACCAGCACTCTGTAGCACCACACACACACACACACACACACACACACACACACACACACACCCTTGCCACAGCAGGTGAGCACGTTCTTTACTCTGTGATGCTCTCTCCACCAGTCCGGCCCTGGATTTTTTATCCAAACAGGCCCCCAGAACACACACACGTTCCACGCCCCACTGCCTCTTGCCCCCACACATACTTTTTCCTACTCATGGCCAGTGTTAGACTGTTACAGAACCCACACATAGGACTTAACTTTCAACAGTAGATGGTGCCACCACAGAACACACACATACTGTCAATAGTTGACTGCAGCACTAAAAAACACACACATGCTGTCAATAGAAAACAGCACTGCTATAGTACACATACTGTCAGCAGTAGATGATGATGTATACAGCAGAATACACAACACACACTGTTAATTGTAGATGTAGCTACTACAGTGCATGCATGTTTAAACAGAAAATAGAGACACCACAAATTTAAATAGGCATAGCCATTTAAATAGAAAATTAGCCATGGCTGCTTTCACCCCACGCCCATCTACCATGAGGCTGAGTAGCCAATGGAGTGCTAACTTGGATATCATCAGATGTGGCTGTGACGACTGTATGACTGCTATGGGTTTGGATAAGAAAAGTCTGGAAATTCAAGCAGTGCCTTTGAGGAGTGTGGTGGACACTCAGTACTAAACAGCAGAAAGATGCTGAAGTTGTATTGGATGCATTGAAGAGGTACTTCAAGCCTGCAAAAAACATGATTTATGAGAGATACTTATTTGGCTGCTGTAAAAAAAGAGGAAGTGCAATCCATTGATAATTCTATTACATATTTGAGGGAGAAGTTAGCCTTTTCTTATTTGTGATAAAATAGTGACAAGTGTCACAAATAAAATGTCAGGACTCAGGCAGGGACTCAAGCACAGACAGGGGTGGAGGATGCACAAGCGATTTATTACAGTCCTCAGGGAGAATCCAGAAAACAGGATCAAAAACAGGCAATGTCAAAAAACCAGGAAAGCGCAGGAGACAGTACAGAATCGGATCCAAAAACTTGTTGTCGGGAAAGCAGGCAGGCAGGCAGGCAGGCAGGCAAACAAGATGAGAGAATGCTGGTTGCGAAACAGATAAACTGAGACGAACTAGCAATGAGCTAGGAAACAGACGGGGTATAAATGCACAAGCTAGATAGATAGATAAGATAAATTTGCACAAGCAAATGAGACACAGGTGAACAAGCGGGCAGGTGAAACAGATGAGCAATCAAGCCACAGGCGGAGAAACAAGGGGTGGGGCAGGCAAACGAGATCACAGAAAACAAAAGTACATGGCCGGGGAAAACAAAAACAAACCAGCTACGATGCTGCAGTACTGACATAAGAGCACATTCAGATATCTCTTAAGGAGGCCAGACCTCAGAATCAACACAAAAATGCCTCAATAAGTATCTAGCTGTACATATGGATAACATGTCAAAAAAACTGTACCCTACGTAAGTCACTCTGGATAAGAATGTTTGCTAAATGACAATAATGTAATATGTAATGCTTCTGAATTGATATTAGGCCAGTCAGACTAATGCCAGTCAAACTTATCCCAACAACACAAAGTTCAGACTGTAATTTATGTGAGTTGATGAACTCATTGGATATCTCTCTAGACTATATGCATTGCTCACAGATGTAAGCAAAAATGAGATTTTGTTAAGGCAACCAAAAACCCCTATTGGTAGGCTGACCATGTGAGCATGCGGGCCAAATGAACTACACAAATTAGAATACAGAATACAGAATGCCTTTATTGTCATTGTATTAAAAATACAACGAAATGGCAGTGCTGCTCTCGTAAGGTGCATCCAGAAAACACACAGTAAAACACATTCACTCAATAAATACTTCACTTACACTCATTCACCCAATAAAAGCTCAGTAGAAAAATAAATAAATAATAATAACGTAATGAATTATAAAATACATAAATAATTTAAATATGTATATAAATGTACATAAATAAATTACTATGTGTCTTTGTGATCAGGAAAGTTTTGTGTGATTTAAAGCAATTATTGCTTTAGCAAAGAAGCTGTTTTTCATTCTGCTGGTTCTTGTTTTAAGACACCTGTAGCGTCTGCCTGAGGGCAACAGTTCAAAAAGCGAGTGTCCTGGGTGGGAAGTGTCTTTAGAGATTTTTTATGGCTTTAGTGAGGAGTCTGGAGTTTGCAACTTCTTCCAGGGAGGGAAGAGCACAGCCAATGATTTTTTGCGCTGTGTTTATCACTCTTTGTACCGCTTTTTTATCTGCTGCTGAGGACCCAGCGTACCACACAGTAACACAGTACATCAAGATGCTCTCGATGGTGGAGCGGTAAAAGAGCACCAGCAGTTTTTCACACAGACTGTTTTTTTGAGGAGCCTGCTCATGGGGCAGCAGTCTAAGGAGCAGCTGATGCATATTTAATGATGCATTTAAGGGGCCGGCAGAGTCTGTTTCTGGAGAGGTGCACTGACAGCTCACCCCAGCTTAGTGTGCCTATGGCTGTGAAGGCAGCTGTCAAAGCACAGCTGGACAAGAATGAAGCTGACAGCAATATAGCAGCAATAACGTGAATCAACAAACTGGATCAACAACATGGTCATAGTGAAAAAGCCTGGAAACTGAGGATATGCACTGATCCCAAGCCAATGCCTAAAGTGCTTCCACTACATTATGCCAACAATCTTCTGAGAAGATGAGAGCCATCTTGGACATGCCTCACACTATAGGGGTGTAATGTCTCACTGGATTCACACACTATTTGGCAAAATCCCTGCCACATGTCTGATGGTACTGGCTGCTGAAACAGCATGCCGCAGTGCAAGAGATAAAGTTGTTAGTTACTACGACATCAGTCAGCGCTCCATTAGTGTGTAACACAACAAATGAGTGGCCCCAGCCAAAGTGGGCTGGGATGCTGCCCCATGCAGGAGAGCCAGCTCGTAGCAGTTTCTTCCAGAGCGCTCACCCCCAGAGAAAAAACATTCTCCCATATAGATAAAGAATGTCTCCACGTAGTTTTCTCCTGCCAGCATTTCCAACATTACCAATTACAGCTGTGATGTCATTACAGCTGAGACTGACTGCAGGTCACTCATTTCTATTTAAGTAAGCCTGTTGTCACTGCATCCAAAAGACTCCAGCTGTACACAGGACCTGAGCTGCTGGTGGAAGAATCTATCCGCATGCACCTACTGCCAGGGGAGTGCACGGACCTCTGGAGTCACGGCAGTTGTGTTGGCTTCATGCTGCAGAGTCAATACCTCCTCAGAGCCCAAAAGCCTGTCCTCAAAAGCCCACATCTTATGCATCCTGCAGCACCGACTGGTCAAACCAGGGGCGATTTTAGCATCAGACCTTTAGCGGGGCTCAGCCCCTAATGAGAATGTGACATGCATGCAGTGCCTTGCAAACCCCACCTGCTAAATCACTCATTTCACTGGATTACAGTTAATACATCAATATTTTTCTATATATGATATTTTAATTTACAACAACCATACTTAATGAATTACTAGTAAGTAACGTGAGTTTTTAGGGGTGCTGAGATGAAATATAGGTGTGCTTGAGCACCCCTAAAAAGAATCTAAAATCACCAATGGGTCAAACCCACATTTACACACACATTGAGAACTGCTGAGATACATTTCTGCCACCCTGCATGCCAGCTCATGGCTCACAGCATCCCAGCTATCTCATATTTATCAAGCATCTCAAAGTAGGAAATAGGTCCGAAGTGCTTGAAAATTCTGAGAGTGACATCAGTTTGGTCCTACTCTTACACCCTAAAATTAAAAGACTCTTTAGACTTAGAAGTACTCTACTCCATAGGCATTTAGGAGTTCTCCTGAGCTACACTGAGGCAACATGCACCCATTTTCTGGGAGACCACATGCATTATGCATTTGTCAACACAGGGCTGTTAAAAAGATATTGATCAAATAAGAGGGGTATTTTATTTGTTTTATTAGAGACGTTGTAACTCTAAATGACACTGCTTTAATAAATGTAATTTATAGTTTGTTTCTTGGCGAGGTTTTATTTGAAAACAACTTTACATCTCAAGATTAACAGTTTACTAAACATCAGACATCTAGGTTGCATTTCAGTTTTTGCACAATATCTAGCACTTCATGAAACCAACAGATGATTTACAACATTTCACACATATATTAAGTCAACTGTAGAGTACATGTACTGCTGTGGAGACAGGAATTGTGCAGCTGGAAAAGGATATTTCACATTCTTTACAAATAAATTCGCCCACGGCCCCAAAAGAGCCAACTGCATGAAGTAGCTGGCAAAATTCTTCACAATGTTGGCATATATGGGATTTCTAGCCTATTATCCTCAAGGGGGAATCAGAAATCAAGGAAATATTGACCATAGAGTACAATTTACAATTTGGCATTTCGCAGACGCTTTTCAACCAAAGCGACTTACAATTAGTGCATCAAACAGGTTCAGCTGACTTCCTCATAGGCAAAAGATCACAGTAGGAATGCAAATTAATTATTTACAGTATATCCTGTACTGTATATCCTGCAACAATAAAACAGAAATCTGCAAACAAAACATGCAGCACAGAGACAGCGTTAGTACAGAAGGTTTTTAATAGAAACCTAACAGAAAGGTTACACAATAGGGGACAGGTAGATTCTGAAAAGGTGGGTTTTCAGGCTCCTGCGGAAGATAGCGAGTGATTCCGCAGTTCTGATGAGGGTGAGGATGGTCATTCCACCACCGCGGAACAAGGGCAGAAAAAAGACGTGGCTGACTGGAACGGCTGCCAGGTTCCCAAAGTGAGGGGACCGCCAGCTGGCCAGAGGAGGTTGAGTGGAGAGATCTAGTTGGAGTGTATGGAGTGATCAGAGACTGAAGGTAGGACGGGGCAGAGCCTCTTGTGGCCTGGTAAGCCAGTACCAGTGTCTTAAACTGGATGCGGGCTGCTACCAGAAGCCAGTGAAGTGCAGTGAGTAGCGGAGTGACATGAGAATGTTTTGGGAGGTTGAACACCATGTGTGCAGCAGCATTCTGCACCAGCTGAAGCGACCTGAGAGTGCAGGCCGGTAAGCCAGCCAGTAAGCTGTTGCAGTGGTCAAGGCGGGAGATGACTAGTGCTTGAACTAGGAGCTGGGTTGCTTGTTGGGTAAGGAAAGGGTGGATCCACCTGATGTTGTAGAGGGAGAATCTGCAGGACCGTTTGACTGCCGCGATGTGGCTTGAGAAGGTTATCTGGTTGTCCAGGGTCACACCCAGGTTTTTGGCTGACCTGGAGGGGGGCCACCACAGAATCCTCAATGGTGATTGGAGCGTCGATCGTTGGGGAGTTCTTTGATGGAAAAAAGAGAAGCTCAGTCTTTTCCTAATTGAGCTTAAGATGGTTAGTGGACATCCACGAGGCGATGTCGGCTAGGCAGGCTGCAATGTGTGGCTGGACCTGAGAGTCGGAAGGGGAGAAAGAGAAGAACAAGTGTGTGTCATCTGCGTAGCAGTGGTAGGAAAGACCTTGGGCAGAGATAACCTGTCCAAGTGATTTAGTGTAAAGGGAGAAGGGGAGTGGGCCAAGTACGGAACCTTGTGGGACCCCGGTCCGGAAAGGGCGGGGTCAGGAGACTGAGTCCCTCCAAGATACCTCATAGGAGCAGGCAGAAAGGTAGGATTTGAACCATGTCAACGCAGATCCTGAGAAGCCTATCCCAGCAAGGGACGAGAGAAGAATCTGGTGGTTCATAATGTCGAATGCTGTGGAGAGGTCAAGTAGTATGAGGACAGAGCTGAGTGACTTCGCTCTAGCCAAGTGAAGCACTTCTGTGACTGCGAGGAGGGCAGTCTCAGTGGAGTGGCCAGCTTTGAATCCCGACTGGTTCGGATCCAGGAGGTTATTCTGGAGGAGAGAGGGAGAAAGTTGATTATAGACTGCACGTTCTAGGGTTTTGGAGAGAAATGGTAGAAGAGATACTGGATGGTAGCTTCTGACATCAGATGGATTTAAAGTAAAAATGAAATGCTACAGTCTTTTTTATTTTAAACTTTCTTATATATTTTTTTAAATTATTTTTGTTCCTTTCAATCTGACTAACAGTGAAAACCATTTGTGACATTTGCATTCTTATTTATGAAATTTTTGTTCATGTCCACAAATTGCAGCTCTATAACACTACTGCTTTAAATGACTGCATTTGTTGGTCATTTTCTCAACATATGGAACAAACTGTAAAAAATGACATCACCACTGTTTGGCACCCCTTGGTTCTACTACCAGCTGAGAGTAGGAGTAGAAATAACTCTGTCCTTTTCTAGTCCAAAGCAAAGACCTCCTTATGTTTCCCTCCCTCTCACTAATGGTTTAGAAAAAAAGGACACTCCAGTAAACACAATCACTCCAATATATATATTTTTAATTTCCATTTTAATGCAGTTTAAAATATTATACACCAAGAAATATTTCTTCTCAATCATAATATTCCCTTCTTTGTAAGTTCAACAAGCAACAGAAAGAGATACCCTGCTGGTAGCAATTTGCAAACAAGCAATGTATAATGACTAGACTTTTTAATGTCGTTATACATTAAAAACAGCAGATCTGAGATTATTTAGTGGTATTAGAAATCCCATTAGACTAGTTTATTTTTATTTAAATAACTTATTAATTTAAAAATGTGATTACATTTTATTTTTATTTAAATGTGGCAATTTCATCTAAAAGATGTATAAAACATATCACCGTACTATGGTGGAAAACCTCTCCCAGTCTAGGCCAATCGGACTGGAGGCTCCCTCCACACTTGTGCCGTAACAATTCCAAGTTATATAATTTATACATACCTTTTTAATAATTACAGAACGTGAATTCCAGTGCCCAATAAAGAACAAATATCATTCTCAAGAGTCTGATGTAATTAGGTTTATTGCATATGGTGATCAATCACATACAGTAAACCGGGCTGGTCCACGCGGAGCAGTAGCGTCATCAGTCATAACCCCAAGCAGTCCCCCCAAGCAGTCCGAAAATCCCCCAAAATACATCTTTCTTTTATGCTCTTACCCCCTCCTTCAGTTTCATAACACATTTTCTGTACACCATTGTCTTTCATTCTGGCATCATTCTCATTCCATATTTGGCCTTTCCTGCACACGATTGTTGCCAAGCTCACACCTGTTTAATTATAAAAATAATTACCCCGCCTTGGATGTACACTATTATCTCCAAGGCCGCACATATCTGGTATATAAAAAATAATTAAAGAATATCAGTCCTGCTTTTGCTGCCCTCCAATATTGCAGAGCCCACACATACCTAATTTATATATAAAAATAACTATCCCTTCTTGACCTGTTCTGCCTCGGCTATATCCCATGAAGAATCCCTGTTCAGCAGCCCCCCCTTTACAGAGTCCAACTCTTTAATCTTACACTCAAGGTCCATCTTCCGAGCAGCGCTCGGACAGCGTCCAGCTAAGCCCCAATAACAAGCCTTACTTGGCATACAGGTATCTCACAGCTGCTTACCCCTCCCATCTCTTCTTTTAGTTTCTGCTCACTTGCATACAAAGTATAATAGGATACATATTGTTTATTAAGGCTAACATTAAATTATCTGTGCATAGCTAAAATAAAGTGGTTAAAATCAAAAACTAACATATACTGGCAATGCTTAGAATTGACATATGGGGTATACACTTAGTCAAAAATTTTCCACCACAGTACCTTGTTTTATTCAGTGTGTTTTATTAAATTGATATCAAATGAAATGATTTCTTTAAAAATAAGATTTGATCTTCAAAGATATTGAAAAATGGGGGTTCCTTTTATAATCAGGGACATGTTATTATATTCAGCTAATATGGTGTGTTCTCTGCCATTTTTCCCACAATTTTGGATTTTTTCAGATATGCCAAAAATTGCACTCCCCCAACAGCGCTGGCACTTCTTATTGCAATGTCCCAAGAAGGCACACTGGATTTTATGGCACTGCTTATGTTTAAGTTTGACATATATGTAGTGGGGGGCAGTGCGGTGGTGTGTAAATGGCAGTGCAAATGGGTAGCACTACTGCCTAACAATATGGAGGCTTCAAGTTTGGGGTGCGTCTGCGTTCAGTTCACTTTTCTCTACAAGATGTGCTAGCTCTTCTGCCTCACAGAAGCATCTTCTCTTAGACTGATGTCATACTGTACCCAGTCAGTATATCCAGGTCTCTCCTGGAACAGGTCTGGGTCCAGCAACTCCTTCAACTGCTGCTGCTCTTACGATCCAAGGTGGGAAATGCCCACCATCTGTGGGCTGCTGCTGGTTGGGAAATACTGTTCTGGTGGTTCTTCTTCCTCCCAAACTGCCAAAACAATTAGGTGGGTCTTCACTGGCTCTGGCTCTGATCGGGGATGAATCGCTTTCAGGAGGTTCACGTGAAAGGTCTGCTTCTGCATCTCATACGTTACCCTCGCTGTCTAACGAAGGACCTCACATGGACCGTGCCATCTCGCAAGGACCTGGCTGTCATCTGTGGGTAACAACAGCAGCACCTGATGGCCAGGTACAAAATATCTTTTTCTGGCATTACGGTTGCACCAGGCTTTTTGGTCCTTCTGTGCCTTTTTCATATTCCCCTGGGCCGAAGAGGTCATCTGCTCCAGTTTGTCTCTCATTTGGATACTGGACCACGTTCTTCCGCTGTCCTTGTGGACCCTCCCAGAACTCCTTCAGCATATCGAGCGACCCTGAATGCTTGCTGTCGGCTCTGAAGCAGAAACTGGACATTATGCTCTCTTTAGGTGTCATTGAGCCATCAACAAGTGAATGGTGTAGCCCAATTGTGTTGGTGCCTAAGACGGCTGGAACCATTTGTTTCTGTATAGACTTTAGGCACATCAATGTGCTCTCAAAATTTGACCCCTACCATATGCCACGATGTGCTGGTTGTTGGTGCAGGCTGGTTTCTTTGTCTTTGGTTTGTTGTATTTTAAAACAATTTATTGTTTTTAAACTTTTGTTCTTTTTTGGGCTCATTTATGGGAAAAGTGTCAGCCAGCTTCTCAGTAGTAGTAAACATCTGAAAATGAGCATTATTAAGATCATTCATCACATCATTTCATATCAAACCATTTAGACCAATAGTTTCATGGAAGTCAACATATTCCTAATTATGTGATGTAATTACTTTGGAGAGTAGATTTTTAAGTCTCTTCAACATTTCCTCATTTCTTCATTTCCATGAGGGGATGAAGGAATGTTGTGAAGGTGCCAAAAATGGCTTGTGCATACCATCAGTCTGATATTCCATCCCCTCAGTGAGTGATGCAATATCACCCTTCTGCATGACTGCAACTGTGTTCAGCTTGGGGATGATGTTGACCTCCCACCTTCTGATAAACAAAGTCTTCCTTTCCTTCAAACATTTTGCTGAACTCTAAATCAAATGGGACAGATAACACTTGAGAGCCATAAACTCAGTTTCATGTCTTACTTTTAACTTTCACAAACATATCTTCTAACACAGGATAGTACCTAGGACTGTGACGATAACCGCATCACCGCAATACCGCGGTCATGAGACGCCTACCGCGGGGTTGAGCTCATTACAGCATCACCGCAATTATTTATTCATTTTAGGGCTGTCAACTTTAACGCGTTAAGGCTCGTTCGCAATTAATCTGGAAACTTTTATGCGTTAATGTTTTGACACAAATTAATCATATTATCAAGTTTGACCGCAACTTCCTTCCATAATTCCAGCGCGGATATTTACCTGGCTGAATTACTGAAAGGCGTGGCAAACGCAGATGTGCTGAACGGCAAATTTCGTTTTAACCCTTTCGCATGTAACTTATTTGTTATGGTATGTAGCACGCCTGTTTCCTTATATGGTTCGTTATGTTTTCATTTGCCTTATTAAGTTTCTTATAGATTTCAGTTAGCATTTGCTATATTTTTAGAGTTAAATCGCTGTTTCCTCAAAGCTAAAATTAGCTAGAATCTAGTGTTCTAATCGCACCAGTTTTAGCATATGCGCTAAACACCGGCGTAACCGTAAGCGCGAAGGGGTTAAAACGAAATTTGGCGTTCAGCACATCTGCGTTTGCCATGTAAAATAAAAAGACCGTAAAATAAAGAATTAGTAGGCTACATTTCAATTTTTTGCAGCACTTTATACAAGCAGTGATTGTTGTAGATAGCCTACCGACATCATGAGTGTTCAGTTATGTTGCATGTTTAAAAACCATTAGCCTAATGTTCCCTTACCATCGTCTTATTTGTCATTTGATTTGAAAAATAATTAAAACTGTTTTAATGCGGCTACGTATAGCCTACCTGGTTCATGCTGCTTCAGACGCCATTATTGTATAGCCTACAGAATCACATGAATTAAAATATAAAATATTAAAATGTAATGTAATGTAAATGTTAAATGTAAAAATGTTAAAATGTAAAAGAGTAAAGAACAATATATTCACAAATCCTTGTCTTTTACCATCAACTTGAACTTTCAAGGATGGATGGTTATTATGCTGTTCGCTAGAGCCGCCTTTTCAGTAGAGGATGGATATTGAATAAAAAAAACACACATACAATAAATAAGAAAATTATTTCATCAAAAGCAAGCAACATTACTCCTTAAAAAGTCCATATAGAGTCTAGCCTCCTTAGTTAAAATTTCAAGATACAAAATTCCTTACACCCAATATGCTATGCATTTTTTTAAGTAACCAAAATCTGAAAGTGCATGGGGTTGCAACTGGCCCAAAGATCAATTCAGGTTTACAGACATGCCAAATATGCACTTGGATCAGTCAAGGAAAGGTTATATACTTTCCTTGAAATGATTTGAAATGACAAGCCAATTTTAGTGCACTCCCAAGGACCGATCTTAGGAAGAAAAAAAAAAAAGTTTAGTGTGCCCCTGTGTAGCCTATAAGCACACAACCTACTTACAGACATGCAAACTAGAGCCCCAACCGATAAATTGGCTTGGCGATATTATCGGCTAATATGAGATAATCGAAGATAAATCGGTATCAGTGTTTATAACGGCCGATAAATGGCAATTTAAAAAGAAACAGAGAGACGGAAGATGGATCCTTCAACCATGTTATGAGAGTTGTCGTTGCGTAGTTTGTCCAGCAGGAGGCACACTGCAACTCCACTGTTGGCAACATGCGTGTTTGGAACGCTGCAAATCACAACAATCAGCTGACCCAAGCAGAGTCCAGCAGAGTAGCCTACGACGGAGATGACCTGTGTTCATGGTAAGCAAGGGTGTAGGAGAGAGTTTGATATTGGGGGAGGGGGCACAACTTGCTATGAATTTTATGTCTGTATACGTAACTGAAGAATAAAACAATATCAGGATTGCTTGAAATAAGAAGGTATGCGCGTGTAAACACCGCTTAAGTGCGCTCAGGAAGAGCTGCACACCTCTGTTACTACTAAGCTCATCTGGTCTTAGGAGATGGGGCAGAGTTGGCCCAACATGAAGGTGTGTCACCAAACATTAGGATGTGTCTCATTAGGCCTATATATAGGAAACGTTATTTTCTTCATGGAGATGGAAAGTGTATGACACTAATCCACATAACCAAATGTTACACTTTGATGTAATGAATGGTGCATGCCATCCAATCACAGCAGAAGACTGCCAAATATGGACTACACACAGCAGACAGGCTTTCCCTCACTGTATAACCAGGGAAAACAGGTGCAACGTTGATGAAAATCTGTGGCCTTGAACAACAGGAAAGCATGGAAGTACAGTACATACTGTGTACATTTTTTGTTTAACTTAATTAAAACATTTATTCGCCTGCAGCTTGTAAAACTTAAAATGTTGACGGAATACTGTGGTGAAGTTTTCTTCACAAAGTTGGTCACATAATTCTCCCACCGGTATCACTAGCTAGCTAGCTGATTATAACGTTACCTCAGCAATAGGCCTATGTCAGTGACAAAACAGCTGGCTAGCTAACGTTAGCTTGTTCATTAACGATCAGCGAAATAAGTAACAAGCTAACATTATATATGAATATTTACGACATACTCAAACAGAATACTGTTCAGTAGTGGGCTATAGAGAATCTGATAGCGTGCGGCGAGTAGCCCAGAATACTTCCTACGTCCTTTTGCAAAGGCGGTTACCTGAAAGGCTGTTACCTCATGAACTCAATGTGGAACGTGGGCGGCAGTGTGGCATAGTGGTTAAGGAGCAGGACTCGTAACTGAAAGGTTGCAGGTTCGATCCCTGCTGGGACACTGCTGCTGTACCCTTAGGTAAGGTACTCAACCCATGATTGCCTCAGTAAATATATCCAGCTGTATAAATGGATAACATTGTACAGAGCTGTAACCTATGCAAGTCACTTTGGATAAAAGCGTCTGCTAAATGAATAAATGTAAACTCAATGTTATTTTTTTTTTAACCCAGTGCTTTTTTTTTTTTTAACGACTGCTGTAGCTAGCTGTGTCGTCCCAGTTAGGCCTAATCTACTGTGTCAACAGAGCGGGAGCCCGGAGTTATCTTCGAAAATAAAAACCTGTTTAATGGGTTTACTGTGCATGTCGCTTAACATGAGTTCAACGTATCCTGAAATCAAATTTTATTTAACGTACAGTAGTTTCAACAGTGCGGAAACTAGCTATCTAATAGCCTAGGCTGTAATCGCTGTTGACAAATTATTCAAAATATAACTAACGTGAAACTGGTCGCTAAATAAATCCACACACGCCTATCAGTATCATCTACCATACTTAGTCTTTACTCCAAAAAACGATCTAATGTCTGGTTTTTTTCTTTTCTTTTCCCGGGGAGCGGGTGCATGTTTAAGGCTTAGGAGCAAGTTGATTGTGCTTGCGTGCGTGTTTTTTTTCCAGTCAGTAAAGTGGCGCGCTCACAAAACGTGACCAGGGAAAACGATAATCCGTTTCCAAATTAAACTTTTATTCTAAATTTGCTGGTTGTTGTGTTGTGAAACTAATAATGGTTTTACATTATTGTGGCTTGGTCACTTGGGTGTTTTGTTTCAATATGACGCTGCAGTGTGCATGGTTTCATGCTGTCATTAGCCAGCACCATTTTGCAAATCACACAATGTCCCAGTCAGCACACATACGTCTGCAAGACGTCTGGAAAACATCGTACCAGCTTAAATACATCGCGTTCCATTTGGAACGACTTATTTAGATCTTACAAACGTCGGCACGACTTAGTTGTCAAGGCATGGTTGAGTTCTACTCTACATCTGGTAAAGGTCGTAATGTCTGAAATACATCGCGTTCCACGTCTTATTTCGGTTGTTTTAACGTCGCCTACTCGATCGTTTGTTGATAGTCACAAAAGCCGTTTTCACATATGAACATCAGGTCCGGAACTTGGCCGGAATTGCCCTTTTACACATGTAGCACACAACAGCAGATTGTCCGTGACAGACGCGTTCTCACCTACAGCAAATACTCCGGTTTGGTTTAGATGAGGGGCAGCGTCTGGGTAAAGCATGCAGGAGGCAGGACATGACGCAAAAACTACGCTGCAGAAATCGCAGTGGCTGTATTCGAAACCGCCTACTGTATACTGTGTACTGCGTACTACACAAGTACATACTGTATACTGCATGCTATTTTTCAGTGTAGTACCCAGTATGCGACCATTAATAATTACATTTGTAGTATGTTACCTTGTCGCTTGAAATCATTGCGAATTTAGAAACGTCCAGATTTCCTCGTGGTATTTTCCAGTTAGACGCCACTTCCATTTTCACGAGTGAAAAGTGTTGACGAGTTAACGAAAAGCATTCGCGAGTTGAAGTGTTTTCTTTTCAATATCTTACCTGTCGGTGGTACGGGCCCATAATGAGGCATGGAGGAGGAGAAGGCGAACATAGCTATTGTACTTTTGGGTAGCCTATAAAAAAATCACACATAGCAATCCAAATGGTGCTACCGGCACATAATTTATTATTAATTATACATTTATTATAACAGGAAGGTAAGTTTTTGTTGTTCGCTATGTAATGTTAGGTCACCAGTTCACCTATCTCACTATACCTATCACTATTACTTAGCTACAGATTAGCTAGCTACTAACCAGATAATAAACTACTGTGCTGTGTGCCAGCCTATTTATCCGTATATTAACAAATGCCATCATTGACATAGATTTCCACTTCATTGCCCTGCTGATAGTAACCCTTTAAGACACCGTAAACTGTATCTTCCATTACTGCCAGTGCTCCGCCTCCTTAGCTATCGTGCTTTTGTTTTCCTTGTGTTTTTCCTGCCCCGGTCTCCGCCCGCCTGATTGCCTGCACACCTGCTTTCCATCCCCTCGTCAGCCTTGCCCTATATGTTCCCTGCTTTTCCCTGTCCTGTTGCTAGTTCGTCACAGTGTTTTTCTCCTGTTTCGTCCCCGGCGTTTGCTTTATGCTTCTGTCTGCTTGTTTCCCGTTTTTTCGACCCTGCTCGTACCCTGACCTCGTTTTTGCCTGCCTCCTTGCCTCGTTCGCCTGATTGCCTGCCAGTCCGGTTCCCCGACCTTGCCTGCTCCGATTTCCCGATCCTTGCTCTGTCCACGGACTGCCTCCCGGTTTTCAACCCTGCTTGTTTTCTGATTAGTGATCTGCCTGACGATTCCGTTAAAGACGCTTGGAACCCGAAGCTCCCGTGGTCCGCGCCTGAGTCCCTGCCTGAGCCCCGACAACTACTTAATGCTGGCTCTCTCCATTTTACAAACTATGAATTTTCCATGTTTTCTTGTTGCTTCATGGGCCTTCTCATTCATAGCAGTAAACACCATCATTGACAGCGTCTTTTCCACGGCAGCACCTTGATCAACCTTATTACACTTTTACAAGACCGAGCTATTGAAAACAAAGACTTTTATAATTGACTAACTGTTGTGAGACAGTCTTGTTAGTCATTTTACCCACACCAGATGAAATAAGATTAAGACATTAGAAATGAAATACATTAATCCCAGTCTGCATGCTGTTACGGGTATGCCACATGACGTCAGGTAAAGGGTGCACGGAAGTAGGGGTCACGGGTGCACGAAGATGTGCACCTCAGGTAATTTAAATGTCTATGGCGGCAAGCACAGTCGTCTCGGAATTAGAGTGAGTACCAGCGTGGTATATTGTCCGAATATAGTTGCTTTCCCACTTAGTGTTTAAGTGCAACTTTATGTGTAACGTTCGTGAGACGGTGGTGCATTTTTGTCAAATTTATTTTCTAGTTTTGTTTTGTTTTGGGTAGGACGGTGGAGCCGGTCGACGGTCTATTGCAGACTGGCCGGTCCCCACCGTTTTATTTCATTGTTGCGCACCGATCTCCAGAACTCCTTTCCTCTACTCCACATTACCTTCTTCCCTCTCTCAAACCACTCCTTCTAAAACTCCTCTGCACTGCTATCTCTCCAACTGTCTTTTCTCTGACACGTATAAATACTGTTCAGCCAGTTAAAACTCCGAAGCACTCGCTGCTGCGTTATCTGTCCGGCTGGACCAAACGGAAGAGTGAGCTGCCGGGTTGTTGTACTTTTAATGTGCGGAGTATTTATCCTGCCAACTGACCTGCGTGAAGTTGGCACCCCAAGTATTTAAAAAGTTCGAAATTGTATTACTATTCGTTTGTGCTACGTTTGTACCGGTTTGTGCCGTAAAAATTTCGTTTGTGCTGCTATGGTTTTTTAGCTATAAACATATTTTTTAGGCGATGACGTCACCCAGCACCCCAACCTTCTCCGAATTACTCCAAAATGGTCTCGTTCGTTTGTGCTACGTTTGTGCCGTAAAACTTTTCGTTTGTGCTGTTTTTTTTTTTTTTTTTAAATATAAACGTTATATTTTAGGCGATTAAGTCACCAGCACCCCAACCTTCTCCAAATTGCTCCAAAATGGTCTCGTTCGTTTGTGCTGGAAAAAAAATCTGTTTGTGCGGTCATGCTTAAGATGTAGGCCTACACGCTGTATTCGTGGCTACAATTCAATGACAATGTCAAGAACGCGTTTTCTACAGAGCGAGTAAAGTACTGTTGTACTGGTTGGTGCCATTGTGGCACCCCTGAAATGGTGTAGCCACATTTGGAAGATAGAAGTATTACTGAGAGAGTATTGCTCTGTTGTTGTTTTATTTTATTTCATTTTGAATTAATATGTACTGGCACTGTAACACTGTGTCACTCCCAATTGTTACGGGATAGGTGACAACGACGCACGTCTCGCTACTTCCTCAAAAGCAATCTGGAATGAAAACAAGAGGTTTGCTGTCCTCACTGCTCCTTCCATCCACCTAATACAGGTGACACATATTTGTTACCGTGGTGCTCAGTCTTGAGACCCGTAACACCATGAAAAGAAATATTCGCGCTACATTGTTTCCTGGTAGGCCTATAGCATATAATTTCCTCCAGGTTAGTACATCAACACCTTTCAATGCCATAATTTCTCACAAACGATCTTTGTCCTTTGATCAATATTTCTGTTATTTTATGCTACGTATGTTTTAATGTTTCTGAGGTCAGTTTTGGTGGCCACAATAATTTTTTATTTGCTCGAAAAAGTTTTCACTTGGGACTCACTGGATATTAACTAATTGGCATTTCTGTAGTTATCTTTCCATACTGTCCTTTTAAACATTGATTTAATTGCCCTGTCATTCTGCACCTGCGCTTGAATCAGCGCGTACACTAGCGAAACGCATTTATAACTGTTTGAATTAGCAACGGTTTTCATTTTCATCGGTTTTTCTCAACGGTAAGAACAAGAAGTGACGCGATTGTGTACTTGAAAAGTGTTACCGATTAAACGTAGCTATCATTGTATATTAACAAATTTATACTCTTGGAGAATAATGTCACCCAAAATAATCATGTAACCATTTAAATTCACTTTAGTTTATATAGGCTACTTTATGGTATCTTCGTTGATCATGTTCCATAGTGGCATCTCATTAGTAGCAATACTGTTGTAGGCTTTTGTTGTTCAGTCATTGTGAAACGTTATAAACGTAAGTATAGTTCTATTTAAGAACCTAGGCTCTATGTGTGTTTTTACCAACATTTCATGGCAGTAATGTCATCTGATCTCTTCACTCCACATTATCACTTGTATTTGAGTTTCGCTCCAGAGTTCGCTCTTTCATTTCTGTATCGTTTGTGACAAACGTAATAGTCTATGTTTTCATCGGATATTACAGAGGCATCCATAAGTATTAGGACAGTGAAGTCAAAATACTTATTTTTGTTGTGTACTCAAGCAGCTTTCTACATACAGTATTGTTATCAATTTGTTAATTGAAAATTATGTAGCCTAATTAATAAATGAAGGGTGAGGGTATTTGTAATTTGTCTACATTTGTAGAACTATTTGAATGTCTGTATGTCTCTCCTTGCTAATTTACTTATTTGTTCCAGTCAGAAAAGACAAAGGTGGGAATTTAGCAAAAATGAATATTTACTCTTGAATGCTCCAGGTATGAATGTCCTTGGAAAACGAACAGGAATAATACAACCATATCTGTCTATTCATATCATGTGCTCATGTAAGTAAGTAAACAAAAACTAAAGAGTCTTACCATGACTGGGTAGAAAAATGGTTTTTTGACAAAATATTGACAGTTATTTATGTTCAGAAATGTTTTCTAAAAAGAAATGTTATCCAAAATGTATCGGACTGTTATTGCCAAAACACCCCTGAAAAGTGGTACATTAAAAGTCTTTTGTGAACAGCACAGCATGAGGACATACATTTGTTTTGTCTGACATTGCTGTTACTCCATTTGTTAGGTCATCAAACTTCTCCCAGACATAAGGAGCCCGTCTGCAGTATGCCACATAGTGACCCAAAGCATCCTTGGATGGGCCTTGCTGAAATGCAACAACTCCCCTCAGTGTGAAGGTTACTCCTTGAAGTGTTAAGTTTGATGGAAATTCAGATAACTGGAATTCATGCATGGTGGGAAAGAGACTCTTTTGGGTGGTCATAGCTGCAGGAGAAACAAATGAGCAAAGATCAGTGTCAATGCACAGAAGCTGTCCCAGTCTGTAAGTATGAGTGACCTCACCTCTGCAGAGAACTTTCCCAGGGAAAGGGTCAACAGTTTTCAAACTTTCAGGACACTGGTCTGGATATTGAATTTGCCTTAGGCATGTTGATTTTTTAAGTTGTAACCCTTGCTCCACAGCATCCTGAAGCTGAGACATTCCAGCCTGTAGAACACCTACATTCACCAAAACAAATGGGACTTCCCTTGAGACTCCTGTTCTTCAAGTGCAATACATTGAGGAGCACTGACTCTTTGATATTGCACTTGGGACTTTCCTCATTGTTTTTTCAATAACGGCAGAGATATGGCACTGTGAATCGACTTGTTGTACACCAGACCTCAATTGGACAGCTTCAAACATGTCTCTCAGCATTTTTGCCCTTTGTTTATAGGACTCTTGATCCACACCCCTTACTGCAATGATTTTCACTAAATGAAAGATTTCATAGTTTTTTTCTTCATTTCTAACAAAATTGCCAAAAGACACACTGTCATTAAATGCACAACAAAGGCACTGACAAAATGCATCAAAGGCACATGTGTTTAGGACACTCACAAGTGCTTTGCAGACTTTAACTGGCTGTTGACAGTTTCCATTTCTCAGCAGACTAATCTTTGCTTTTTTCCCCTTTCAAAGATGAGTCCATGTGTAACCATTCAGGGCATGGAGAAAGATAAGATGTCTTCCTCCTTTTTTGGGTGGAAGAGCTAAGCCTCTCCAGTTTTCCACTGTGTCCTCATTTTGTGGATACACATCCCCAGTGGTTTCAGTGTCGCTCTGTGAAGTTGAAATGACTAAGGATGTGTCTGTATTTGCTCTGACCTTTGATTTGCTTTGGGGTGCTGTGGAATTCTGTGCTTCAAAAGATTTTGCATCTTTCTCACCTGTAGAAATGCTTTGTGCAGTGGGGCAAATCCTCATTTTGCCTTGAATGAATGGAAGGTGATGAACAAGGAACCGATCTGCTCAAAGAGGTAAATTATCGTGCTTGAAAAGGCCATTTTTTAGATTCTTAAACTCTGCCTCAACACTGGCTGAGCTTGCAGTGATGCTGTTACTTTTGAACTTTGGGACCATTATGCCTGTCCAGAGTAGCAGGAAGCTTGCTATTCTTATTATATGTGGGACAATGTCTGGAAGGAAGTGCAGATTATCACGATCTCCACTATCCACTGCAAGTGACTTGCTTTCCTCACAGATTTCTGTCACCCATCTCCTCAACTCTGTGTGGACGACTTCATCTGACTCCCCTTCAAAATCATCATCCTGGGCAGCAGGTACAGGAACAAATCCTTCTGCAATTCTTCTCTTCAAGTCCATTTTACATTTTTCAGAAATGACAGGGGTCCCTGTGTCATCATTACCCTCTGCCTCACTGAATGCCACAGTTGTGATTGAGCGAATCAGCTCTCTTGCATCCTCCAGTGATGCTGACTGCAAAAGCTGTGTCATGCACCTGACGTAGAAATCTTTCACTCGATTTCCTTTTTTCTTAAAGCAAGCCCATTGGCTGATCAGCTTGATGCAGTGTGCAACATCGACCCTAATGAAGCAATGCGGTACTTTTGAGGACTGGTTTCCCATTAGCACACCAAAACACTCATTGATGTAGGCTTTCAAATCAGGGTGAGGAGTGAAGGCCTTGACTCCAATGAGCTCCAATGCTAGAGAGAAATCACAGATGGCCTCTTTAGGAATTGGTGCACCAGCACGATTCCATTCTGAGAGCCAGTATGCAATTGCATTGATATCATTGACAGCATCTGCACCACTGGGATATTTGATGAATTATCACCTCCTTGTGCCGTAAAAACTCCCTGGTAGATAAAGATATGGCCAGAAGTGCCATTAGGTCTTATTAATTTCTTTACTACTGATCCAGTCGCATCAAAACTTACCACAGAGTGGTGATGTTTGCATAGTGACTTGTACACCTGCATCTGAGATGGGGTCCAGTAGTGACAAAAGAATTTGTCCAGACCGATGTCCTTTATGCTACCATTGTGAGGTGCACTGTGTTTGAGCAACTGTAGAGAAATAATAGGGTCCTTGTGTCTTAGTTCCAAGTCCCTTCTTTCCTGCTTTGCTTTATGCAAAGTAGCCAAATTAGGGAGGTGGCTTAGCTGTGGATCACCAACATCCATCAATTTGTAGGCCTCAGCTACCTGCCACACATGTGGTTCCTTCCTCCCTTCACACAGCTCTGCCGATACCTGAGCATGCTGATTCCCTGATAATGGACATTTAGATTTCCCAGTGTGGGCTGTGTCATCGCAATTTTGCATCCTGCATTTTAGCACCACTGGATTGTTGATCATAGGCTTCTCATCACAACTAATGTAAATCTCTCCATTGCACTCTTTGCAGTTGCCTGTGATGTCGAGGTACTTTGATTCAATAAATGGATACACTTTTGCCCTTTTGAATACCAAAGTACAAGAGCTTTTTACTTTCTTCCATATTTCACTGTTAAGGACATGAGTCCAGGTTCCACGTTTCAAAATGGTGTACTCCCGTTTGTGTGTTCCTGAATACTTACTGTTGTATTCAACTGTCTCAAGTGAAAAAAATTGTCCATTTCTCAAAAGGAAGTGTGAGGTCAAAGGTCATGACATTCTTCATCCTGCACTGCACAGATGGACCAACACAAGGCTGATTAACAGTGTCATCACTTTCTTCACTTGTGTTGTCCAGATCATCCCTTGTGTAATTATATAAGCCTAATGTTTCCCATATATTGTGCCGGTTTAATTTTACAAGTGTGTACAAAGCCTTGGGAGAAATTTTGCTCTTAAGTTGCTGGCTCAATTCTGCCCATACATTTTCAGAGGGGACTGCTATTTACCCATTTTTGATAATATCCTCTCTTGCTGGACTGATGACTTTTATCATCTTTGTCTGTAGCTGGCTTTTTTGGCATCTGATTAAAGAAAGAAAATATATAATCAGGATTTCTTACTTGTATAAATTTGGACATACCTCTTACAATGAATTTAACTAGATAACACCCACAGGTCATATATGTGTCTGTGTAAAAGCCATTTTTTGTTTTGTTCTAAGTGTTTAATTCTTGATTATGCTTTTTTTAACACATGAAATTGTCCATGTTGTACAGATGTGCTTTCTTACTTTATATTTACATATAAATTGAAAGTCATCAAACAGAGAAGATATAAATAAAAGGTAAACTAAACAAGTGGATGGTAGCCATGAATTATTAGTATGAGATGGTATTAACTTGTAATTTATGCTTGTCCTTTCCTGACTGTGGAGGCGGTATATGTCCATCTTTGTATATGCCAATTTTACTATATTATTGCACTGTGTTAGCATTTGCATTGATTTATCTGGCAGTAAATACAAATACACAAGTCAGATTTTTTAAAAACTTTCATAATTATGCATTTATATAGGTGTACTGGAATACCATGTATGTATACATTAATACATACATTAACACTAATAGACTTAAGTTAGAAAAGAACTGTGATTGATTCAGCACATTACCTTTTCTTCCTGCTGCTAATCATCCAAAACTGTACAAGATTCAAAATAACTTGTTTCCAGAGGACCCTGGAATACCCTCTACATTATGTTATGCTCTTGTTCTGAGAAGAACTGATTTAAGAAAAAAAGAATTTGAAAGCGATGTTTAAAGTTTTCAGAATGTCACATTGATGTACAATACACTTTATGTTCTAAACTTCCTTGTTCCCAAAATGCCTGGCAATACATGTGATAAATTTGATACAATATTTTAGCGTTACCTCTGAAGAAAGTCTGCCTGAAGAATTCATGGAGGTTGTATTGATTTACTGATGGTGGTTGTAAAGCAGCACCGCAAAAACTTCAACATATGTGTTGTCAAAGAACCACACTGCAAAGGCTTAAATTTAAATAATTCTAAATAATTTAAAGGTGTAATCGAAGGAAATGCAACACAAAGGTCTGAATTTACAGCCGTTTGGAAACCTGATCATGGTATTTACATTTAGCTTGCATCTGCACTTGGAACTTCTCTTTCGGGGAAGGAGGTTTGGATTGCGTGTGGTCTCTCTTGACCTGTAGTGCCGTGATCACCGTCTTAAAAGGAAAGGCTGGGGCAATGCCACATTTAATGATATCGACTTAGCCTACAGTTAATATCTGAATCCAAATAAAGTTTGAATGGCGTCAGCAATGATCACGTTATATCCATCTAAAAAAAAAAACAGCAGCACGAACAAATATGTTTAACCTACGGCACAAATGTTGGGGTGCTGATCACAGTCCATAAAATATAATGTTTAGCCTATGTCTTTAAAAAAATGAAAACATAGCGTAAACAAAACATACAAACGTATAGTTAGTTAGCTAGCTAGCTATTTTGGACAATTTGTTAATCATTATACACCTACCCTTACGTTTTACAACACAATTAGCTCCCTCTGAGCCGATTAGGCAATTGTCCAGGTTGCTGCACGATCTGCGTTATTCGCGTCAAATCTGAGCTACTGACTAGATGTAACTTAAAAAGTAGGACAAATATCAGACAGACACCTTTAAGTTATATATAAAGCGCATTTATTTTTGTGTGTTTTATTGCCAGCGTTAATGTATTATTTTTACCTAACGTTAATGACACAACGTTAATTACCTTGAAGGCTACTATGTAACTAACGTTAATCAGCTAATTAGCAAATGCAACTCAGGCCTTGTAAGTAATTAGCTGGCTTAAAAAATAGCTACAAGTGCTTGTAATTTTTAAGTGTTGGATATTTCCAAATAGCGCTGCAACGTAAGTTTACTGGGATCCCATGTAATGTTATTGCTCTTGGCATTGAAGCGCTCTGTGTAGGCCTATCAGGAAATAATGTAATGCCAAAGTTTTTTTCAGGGTACCAACCAGCAAAACGTTGCACAGTAGAACCCACTTTCTTCGTTATGGAGAAAGCAGCGTTCTGGAAGTGTTTATCCAAAGCATGACTGCACGAACGAAAATTAACATGGCACAAACGTAGCAGAAACTAACGTGACCATTTAGGAGCAATTTGGAGAAGGTTGGGGTGCTGGGTGATGTCATCGCCTAAAAATACAACAAATACAACAAATATCTAAAAAACCATAGCAGCACAAACGAAAATTTTTACGACACAAACGTAGCACAAACGAACGAGACCATTTTGGAGCAATTCGGAGGAGGTCGGGGTGTTGGGCCACAGCACATACAATATAATTTGTTATATCTAAAAAACCATAGCAGCACAAACGAACAGTAATACCATTTAGAACTTTTTAAATACTTGGGGTGCCAACTTCACGCAGGTGTTCAAACGCCATGCCATTCCACAAAACTGTCTCCTAACACTTGATTTTTTTGTAAATACCTCCAATAGTTAGTTTAACAGTGTTTTAGATAGTTCGTTTAGTTAGGATATTTAGTGTTAGTTTATAATAATCAGCATTAGTTTAGCTCATCTGCCAACCCGGGTTTCACTTTCAAGGTGAGTACTCTCGAAGTTTTAAAGTTATACCTTATAGTTAATTTCAGTTTTGCTAGCTGGCTAACATTAACGTTCAGTAATTTCCACAACATTGTTAGCGCGCGTTTATGGCAACGCCATTCACAGGTTATGTTAACATAAGTTCGCGTTACTGTTAGCTGAAACAAAGTATATTCATGAACAAATATAAGGAATTCACTTATCCAAGCACTGCGTGACCGGGATCTGTCTCGTTTAACTTCAGCGATTTGTAAATGTTAACGCTACAGAAGAAAACGTTTGTTAACAGATTGTAACATTAGCGCTACCGAGTTCGCTTTCTGTTTTTTGGTCAGTCAGAATTTAGTCAAGAACAAACTGGTAATGAACTCTTTTTGAAGGAGAGGACAAATGTTACATGTGCAATGGTAATTTTAATTTGACCGCTTAAATTGATATGTTTGACTTACAAATAAATTTCACATTATACCTCCATGGCAACTTTAACGTAGTGCGAACCTTTTTTTCAAACCTCCCCCAGTTGTGCCTCACTGCAGTACACTTTGCGCGTTGGCCCCTGTGTCAAAGCTTTCACAAGATCCTCGGAGGCTATCAGATTCATTGTGTGTGATGCACATCTCTGGTGGGGTGGTAGAAAGAGATGCAGGTTTTCATCTGTCTCTTCAGCAAAAATAGCATCCACATCCTGGAATTCAACTTCGTCACCCCCCTCATCGTGGTCATCACTTGTTGTTGAAAACTCTTTGAAAGCTTTTAGAAAAATTGCAACCATTATCCGTGACAGTAGCTTGGACTTTATTTTCAATGTTGTAAGCCACGTGAATCTCATGTGTCTTAGCAGCAACAACGTCATATGTGTGTCTGCCTTTAATCCTTGCACAGGCAAGTGCTGCCGATTTCCTCTCCAGCTCGTCGCCCTCGATCCAATGGCAAGTCATCCCAAAAAAGCTCCTATTGGAAGCTGTCCAAATATCAGCTGTTGTGCACACCGAATGCATTTTGCCTAGCTTTGTTTTAAGTTCCTCTTTCATGTGTGTGTATGCCTTATCAAGCCTAGCTATCAGTGTCTTTCGGGTCATTACAGTCTTTCCCCCACTTATGCCCTCAATTAGTTTCCTGAATGCGTGCTGTTCCAATAAAGAGAATGACTGGACATCATCCACAATGAAACTGAAGACGAGGGAATTTACTTTGGCTTGGGAAATATTATTCACAAATTGTTCAAGGCTTGCTTGTTTCGCGTCTGGCTCTCCATGAGTCTGCTGATCTGCATTGTTAGGTCCTGAAGCCTCTGTGCCAGCTGTCTGTGTGCTCTTCATAAATTTCCCAGCATGTTTTCTCTGAAATACATACATGGAAGGAAAAAATGAAACAAAAATGGAATTTTCACTTGAAAGTTATTTTCATTGTTTGATCATAAATAATTTGAAATAATATGTTTTATCCTATTACTTCTAAAATAATTGAAAACGTGTTCAACTTCATAAATTAGGCTACTTCTGACTAGTACTACCCTTATTAAAACACATGGCACCTAGATAAGATATTTCATCGGCATCAGTTGGGGTTGGGGACATTTTAATCATTCATTAACTGAGTTGTTGTGACTGACATTCAAACTAATTGTTGAGTCAAACCATCAGATGGTATTAATATTCATAATAATATTGATAATGTTATAGGACTGTCAACAATAGTATAAAATTGAGTTCAAACTTACCTAACTTTCTAAAAATTATATGAATGTGAATATATTCGAATATGTAATGCCAGATTTACCTAAATGTATACCATGCTGCAATGCTGGGTGAATTAGACTAGCAAAAGTAGCAAGTGAAAATGAGCTTTCTTTGAATCAAAAGAGAAATGTGAATTATTATTATTATTACTCATTTCTAGTCACAGGAGTTTGATAAAGAACAAAAAATCCTTTCTATAGGTACAAGAATTGTGTTTCTACTCCCATTATTGAGCGTGTTTCTTCCCCCTGAAGTGTTGCACTGACAGAGAACATTGCCATATGTTCACTTGCTAAGTTGGTGTGGGCGATCTTCACAGTGCGCTGTATAAACTCATTCTCGGTGATGAAAATGATGACTTGGTGTCATCATTTTCTAAAATCAACTTGTCATATGTTCAGTTTAGCTAGCCAGCTAGCTAGCTAACTACAGTGGAAATGAGTGATCATAAGCTCCCCTTCAATATTCTATTTCTAGAATGTTGACTGAAAATTGCACACAGTACAGCAGACTACAGCTAGCAACAGGAGTGCTCTGACTCAATACAATCGTATTGGGTAACATTATGCATGGCAAGATCCATATTGTCGAGATCCAATATCCGTAATTTGCTCAGTATTGTACGTTAGCTAATGAGCTAAGCCATCGCTACCATTATCAACCATGCTACTGTGGCAGACGCAAATGAGCTGGTGAGCACTGCAGTGAAAATGGTTGAAACAAAATTCTATACCCAAGATAGATTTTTCTGTAATGTTAGCTTGCTAACTGAGAAGGAAACTTACCTCTAAGTGTTTCTTCAGATTTGAAGTTGAGGTCTTTGCGGATGACAGCAACTTTATTTTCAGTTTGCACAAATTGCACTGGACATAGACGTTCTTGTGTTGCACATTTTTGAAGTCAAAGTGATGGCGATATTGCCAGGAATGGAAGGCTATTTTGGAGGGACTGCTGCTTGAACCTTGCATCTTGACTCAACACCGTTCTTTTTTCCCTCGCCACAAACTGGAGCATTTGTCTAAGAAACCCCGTAGACCTATGTCAGACACACTTTTCATGAGTTAATAGCATTGGTTATCATGAAAAAAAGTTTCATAATTTTAAAATGACCACATTTTAAAGACGTAATTAAAAATGTAATCAAGTAATCCTTGACAATGTAACTATAATCTAATTACACATTTTTTCAAATGTAATCTGGGCTGAGTGTAGTTACTTATTTTTTGTAATATGATTAGGTAATCCCGATTACATGTAATCTGTTACTACCCAACCCTGAGTGGGGGCAACAACACATATATCAACAGTGGGATTTTCAATTACCTCAGGAGTAGTAGGAAGCACTTTTTCTCCAGCCAAGTCATTCCCGAGAACGAGATCAACCCCAGTAACAGGCAGCTAATCACGCACACTGGGCCAGACCCAAAGGAACAGGAGAGATTAACTGTATGAAGTAGCAGGCGTAAAATGCTCATTTTAATTCCCCACACCAATAGGTCAACCCCACAGTACGACTGGTCGGAAAAAGGCAAAACCCTGCGTAATAAAAGGCTTAAAATCATCATCAATCTCTGAGTTTGGCAACATGTCTGTCAACAGTTCATGCTGGTTAGCGACTGGTTCACCTTGAATCAGTCCTACAGCAGAGGGACTTTTACTCTTTGTCTGTTCTTTTTTCTTTAACACAGGACAGACTGAAATGAGGTGGCCAGGTTCATGACAATAACAACATGCACAACTTTCACCTGCGGCAGGAGGGTTGTCCCGGAGGATTTTAGGTGATCGTGTCTGTTTATTTTCCACAGATACTGGGAATTCACGACGCACGGGAGACGGAAAAACGCTCGTGTGGGTTAAGGTGAGCTCATCCGCAAGGACAGGTGATGGGATGTGGTCTAAAACGCAATTTCAGCCTCTGAATGGAATGCTCCACGTGTATCCTAGCACTGGAGATTAGTCTGTTATTGTTTACTTCCTCCTGTGTGAACTGTCCATTGACAAGGAAAGACGGGATGTTCAGCAAAACTCCCTCTGGCAGAATGGCCCAAATTGTGAAGCCCTTGTCTGCCATAACCATATCACCTGGTTGCAGATGTTGGACAAGTCCACAGTCAGCTGTTATTGCCTTGTTTAAGGCACTCCCACCATACAGGTCACTGGCGAAGGTAATTACTCCATTGGGAGCCACACCAATTAGAGCCTACAGCGTGGTCCGTCCTTTGTACTGGCTGTAGAAATGACTCTGTATGTCAAGCCTCTCTGTGTTAGAGACGGCAACCTCGGAGCAGTCAAGTACTATCCTACAGTTAGAAAGGGCCGGAAGCAGTCTGGCAGCGATGTTTGATTCTTGGCTGTGGAGGGGATGTTGTTCTCAAGCATACTGACATACAAAATGTCATACAGCGCACTAATGATGGTAGTAAAGATGTTGGTTACTGTGGCTGTGCTACAGTTAAACCTTGTTGCAAGGTCTACGTGGCCGCAATTAAGTTTAAGCTTCATTAAGGTCAGGAGCAATTGATCGACCAGGGGCGTAATTTGGACAGTCCAATCAGAGTGATATTGTAGCTCGAATTTAGAAAGAAGCGATTCCAAAAACAGGACGGTGGCAGCATGGGGCAATCCGGTGAAATACTGGACTCTGTCAGGATTGGAGGAAATTTGACTTAAGGAAAAAGTTTGCTTCTGTTTCTCCAATTGTTTTTCAATTTCACACTCTCTTCTGTCAGCATGTCGTTCTCTACCTCAAGTACCACAAGAGTTTTTGGAAGTACTAGGGGTCTGTTTCAGTTGCAGTGTCAGCAGCGCGTAGTTGATCTGTTCCTTCATCCTTACCTCTGGTAGGGACCATTTGTTTCTTCTGTTTAGGGGTATGGCTGAGGTGGTCGGGGAATTGGAAAGTCTTCCCCTCAGTCCATGCGAATCGCGATGGCCCAGCAGGGGAAATGCCAACTGCACACCCTAGAGTTGCAGTTTGGGGTGAAGCTTTCATGCCTGTAAAAAAAAAAGAAAGAAATTGATCATCATTACTTAAGTTCTTTGTTAGTCATGTGCACAACAATTACAGTGAAGCAGTCATTGGCAATGAAAATCTTAAATCTCGGGCTCCCTCCAACAATGCTCAAACGATATGTAATGGATTTCATAGGGTTTTTCTTGTTATGGTAACTGTGGAAAAAGCTAATTGTAGCTAAACGCTGAAACAGATAAAAAAAAGAATAGCTAACTAATTAGCTAGTTAATAAGCTAAACGGAGCTAATTCTTTGAAAATGAGATCATATAGTCGATCATAGCCAGGGTTAGGAAAGTCCATTCTGGTGGTTTTTTGTGCAGGGGCGCCTTAAGGGGGGGGGTGGGTTAGGACGATTCCAAGGGCCCAGCACTGACAGGGGGCCCTCATAGAACACTATTATTATTATTACTAAAATTACAAATTTATCTATTAAAAAGTTACAAATGAAACAAAGTTGTGGTTTGTTTTTCCATTTTGGCAAAATTATCAGGATAGCCTTTATATTTCACCCCTCTCTCTATTCACTGCATGGTTCAGTCTTGCGTAGGTACACTTTCCAGCAATGATTACAGAGCACGCTGGAATTTTTGCTTTCCAGTGGGTGTGCTTACAAGCAAAACAGATGGTGAACTGTCAGTAGATTTGACATGTCATCAAAGAAGTCGGGATATCAAAAACGAAAAGCTAGGCAACAGAAAGCTGCGAGAGGACACTGAAATTGGCTCCACATTCGCCTCCGGTTCTTTCAAGTTTTGATTCCACCTTAAAATATGCACGTTCCAGCCACTGGATGAATATGCTTGTCCAAGACAGCTTAGACATCCGTTTAATATTAATGTAATATAATATGACCAAACATTAAAGCAACTAGCTTTTTTCACTAATGTTCTACCTTTTCCTCTCCCACTCCAGACTTACTCCTCTCCACTGTGGGATGTCTACTGCCTCAGTCCTATCGACTCATCTGGTTCTAGAACCCTCTGCTTACAGCCACCCATTCCTACAATTAGTAATCCCATCACATAGGCACTTTCATTGCGACCTATCAGATGGGTTATACGTAGATTTTTTTATACTGATTACAATTGGGCAATCCCTGTGTTGCACACAGTGCTTCACCCATCTCTGGGGTCCCTCACACCGGGGTCAACCGAACCTGGGAATCCCTCATTTGGCTCACACACTGGGCACACCTCCAATGGCCTCGCAGAAAGTCATCCCACTCTGACACCATTTGTTGCAAAGGGCGAGAGCAATCACCCCACCCGGCCTCGAACCTGGGTCTACAGGGTACCAAACATGCGACTTTGACCACAATGTCAAAGAGCCAGGCTTGTTGGTATGGCAGTCAGAGCGCATACTGAACCGTAGTGACGGCACTCCGTCACACTGTCCTCCCCTTCGGGAAGCGTGCCCATGCGCTTCACGCACCAAGGCATCCCTCACGCATCCCCCACCGCACTTCTCCTATCCCACGGTGCCCTCACTTCACCCATCTCTGGGATCCCTCACACCGTGTTTCACCCATCTCTGGGGTCCCTCACTGTGCTTCACCCATCTCTGGGGTCCCTCACACACCGGGGTCAACCGAATCTGGGGGTCCCTCGTACGGCTCACACGCTGGGCACGCCTCCAATGGCCTCGTGGCAAGCCATCCCACAGCTAACACCAAATGTTGAGATGCCAGCAGTTGGCGTAATAAAAGCATCAGAGGAACAAGGAAGTTCCAAACCCAGTGGTTTATTTACAGGTGCTCGAATTGTGAGATATTTACAGTGCAACATCTACATGAACTAACAAACAACAAAAACTTGGCAAAGCAACAACAAGAAAAGAAAGAAAAAGATTATACTAAAATTTACTTGTGCTAGTAGGCTATGCCCCTACTGGGCCCTATAGCACACCCCAGGAGAGTTAGCGTACCCTCCCAGTGCTTCATGCTTCACACAGGCCAAATTTGGTTTCCCGGTCAATATCTCACCCGATTCATGAACTGGAACTGCCCACCTTTACAGTGATATCTCAAATGTCCATATCTAATGTAGAATTCTGGAGAAAATCCAGCTCAAAAATCAAGATTTTCACCATATCAGTGCTAAAATTACTGATTTTGCACTGCCCCCTACAGGCCAAATTTGGCTCCCCGTTCAATGTCTCACCTGACTCATAAACTAGAAATCACCACCTTTACACTGATATCCCACATGTCCTTATCTACTGTAGAATTTTGGAGAAAATCCAACTCAAAAAACAAGATCTTCACAATGTTTCATTAATTTTCCTGAATTTGCAATGCCCCCTACAGGCCAAATTTGGTTTCTTGTTAAACTTGAACTCACTACCCTTCCAGTGATATCCCACATGTCCATATCTTCTGTAGAATTTTGGAGTAAAACCAGCTCAAAAATCCAAGATTTTTTTTTAAGTTTTGATAAATTTCCTGATGTTGCACTGCCCACTACAGGACAAATACGGTTTCCCATTCAATGTCTCACCTGATTCACAAACTAGAACTCCCCACCTTTCCATTGATATCCCATATGTCCATATCTACTGTAGCATTTTGTAGAAAAGTATTTTAAATTCTGATAGTAATCTCACAATAATTTATCTTTATTGCAAAAATACGCTGTTAACATCAAACAGTTTTATGTATATTTCACTTACAAATATGTATAGTCATTGCAATATCTCAATGTTACGGCCCTTCCCACTTTTTCCCTGTCCTTCCTGGCTTTTGTTTGTCTTGCAGGGTGGAGCTAGTGGGCAGGTGCAGGCAGTTTACCTGATTGGCCTGCTGGGACCATAAAAGGGCTACCTGGCTGATGTGTGGCGTTCCCTCTCTCCTTTCCAGCACGCATTGGACGTCTGCTTTGCTCTTGCGTTACCCTTTTGTGTCTTACCGCTACATTCATTTAGGACCCTATTTTATCCTCTTGAGTATTAATAAAATACTTAAATAAACTACTTTATTTATAAGTTATCCACACGTGGTCTCCCATTTATGTTGCCTCACCAAACGAGCCTGGTGGATGTAACATCAATTACTCAAATTGTCACCAAACCACAGAAGCTATGTATGCTTTACATATTGCTTCTCAGACGATGGGGGGTTCACTTGACATAACATAACATCATTTAACATCACGTAACATAATGTAACATAACAATTTTAGATTTCAGTGTTGAGCCTTTATTATAAAACAGGGGCCCCTGGATTTAAATGATAGGAAAAAACAAGTTACAACTTCCAATGTTCTAGGTGTTGAGTATTTGAAATTACATACAGGAATATCTGTCACTTAGCTTCAATTATATATATTTTTTTACATTCCAGAACAGTGCTCAGGGATGTTTATACATTCCTGTTGATTATCAAACGTTTAGACTTCTTCTGATGAGATGGTATTTGGAAGCCTACAGTGTGTCTCCTGTGTCATAAGCACAACCCTGATCTTCAAGGGCAGCAGTCTGTTTGATCACAACCAACCAACCAACCAATCAATCAATCAATCAGTAAAGAAAGAAAGAAAGAAAAAACATTTAATAGATATATTTAAAATGTAATTTTAATATTGAATTTATTTAATAACTAATATTTATTTGCTTACTTATTCATTTATTGTAGGAATATTTATTTATTTATTTACTTACTTACTTACTTATTAATTTATTGTAGGAATAAATGTAAATTAGTTTCAGCAGTTTTGGGTGAAGACATTTCTTACCTGATCTTCAGATTTTGTGATGTCATCACCCTGTGGTGTTGTTGTTGCATCCTTTGACTCTGCCTGTTCATCCTGATGTTCCTTGGAACTTTCGTCAGCATCATCTTTGTCTTGTTCCTTTGAAGTAGTATGTTGTATTGAGAGAGTGTTTTTTGGAGGGGAGACATGAAGGAATGTCTTGATAACACTTACTTTTGCAAGGACCAAGTGTCTGACCATCCAACTTTGTAACATTACTCTTTTCACATGTGCATCATTAACTTTGCCAACTCCGCCACCTGGTTTGAATGACTCCTTCATCCCGTCATAGAAATGCCATCTCTCATTGCCTACCTGATGGAAGCTTACAAAATGGGCAGACCTGTACTGATGATAAGTTAAACCAACAGGTGTGTACTTGGGGAGGGGACTTGTGTTATGAATCGGGTTGTCACCATAACAGATTTTTTTATCACAACTATATTTGAGAAATTGTCCCAATAACTGCTTTTATCACAATAATTGGTGCTGCAATAATAAAAACTGGAGATAACTGTCTCAGAGCTATTATCAAAGTTTATTATTTTTTTCTGTTTTTCATCATCTAATGGTAGCAAAATACCTGTTCATATGGTTTTAACATTGACATATCAAATGGTATGATCAATTATACTGTATGTACATTGCAATGTTGTGTGAGTGTGTGAGTGTCTGTCTGTCTGTGTGCAGACAACCCTAGTTATGAAATGCATTTTATTCCAAGCTGTTTGCAATGAACTTTCTTTGAATGAGAACACAGAACACAAAACACACCTTTCTCCTAGGATGTCAACATTTTCTGGTAGTGTAGTTGGCCAAATTTTCTGGTTCCGCCTGGTGTTTTCCACAGACAGAAACCTCAGAACAAGCATTGCTGGCACGCCAATGGAGAAATACCGATGCACAGTGTGTCTCTTTCCTTGACATGGTAGTCATTTGTTGCTGCAGAAGCATAATTCAGTATGGTTAGTTACAGTACGTGGTGAAGATGCTCAAAAAAAATTTTGGACACATGGCTTACTTTATGAGTCTGCTCTGCCTTGAAGTAGGATGAGCCCAATCATCCAGGTTTTTCTGTAATCCAGCAACATCATTGCACTTGAAAGAATTACACAACTTTTTATTACACATGAAATTTGCAAACACATGCACATATTACTTTTGGAGTTATTAACAAATATACCTGCACAACTTCAAGCACTGTTTCGTTTTTGGGAATCCTGGGAAAGATACAGTCCTGTTCAGGACATCTGGTAACCTCTCTGACCAACTGCAGGGTGGTTAAGCGAGAAACCACAAAATGATGTTCAGTTCCAAAACAATTCCAGGCAGTTTTATCTTGAAACTGTGGGAAATTCTTAAGCCAGGCTATTTTCCCCTGGCTCCACTTTCTTCCCAAGAACTCTTGGTGGACCTCAAGCAAGGACTGCAGCCATTCATCGTGAACAGATTCACCTTCCACCTGCTTCAATACCAGTGGGTGTCATGACATCACTAGATGTAGGATGTACAACAGGTTGTCAATAGTGCATGTATTTGTCACATTAATTCGTTTGCCATTGAGTATTCTTTCACCGGACCAAGGTGGGCTGGTGTTTTTCTCTTCTTGGTTTCTCAGCACCTTTGGTGGATTGTAATATTTGCTTTTTTGGTTTTTGATGCCCTTTTCTTCCACGTCTCCTGCTGGCTCAATGACAGGTCTGTTGGATCTTCTATTGCATCCTCATCCCCCTCACACACCACTGCCTGACGAGCACTGCGAACATCCGCTCCTTTGAAGCGCCCCAAAACAAATTCCTCCATGATTTGGACAAATTGTCCTTGTCGATGGTGGAATTTGTCTTTTAGCACCACTTTTTTGTGGTGCGGAACCAGTTCTCAACATAGGCATTTGTGTCCCTTGTTCGACCCATGTGGTTAAGCATGAGACCACTCCAAAGTGGGAGTGTTCCAGTATAAGGCTTTAGGACCTTCAGAAGTTCAGGTCAATAGTGAGGATTAGTAGGCAGTTCACTGTCCTTCCCACCTTGATCTTTTTCATTCAGTGTGATGAGGTTTTGTGCATGGATTGAAAAAACAATTGAGAAAAAAATTCAATCCTGAGATGAGGAACCAAAGCACATTGTCACAAAAGATAAGTGAAAGTATATTCCAGACAGGAGTAGGCCTACATGAAGACCCATTGAAAAATGTAAGAGGAATACTTATAATGCCAATTAGGCCTAATATATGCCAACGAGAAGTCTGACATTATTACATTGGCTGTTTTTGTGGCC
Organism: Megalops cyprinoides; assembly: GCF_013368585.1. NCBI lineage: Eukaryota > Metazoa > Chordata > Actinopteri > Elopiformes > Megalopidae > Megalops > Megalops cyprinoides. The sequence continues at coordinate 704,560 of NC_050584.1, forward strand.
TAACCATTATTGTTGATCTTGTTTGTTGAGCCAAGGTTGTAAATGTGCAGTTCTGAAGATAGCATTGTGTTTGATAGATACATGATAGATAGCACTGAGTTTGTTCAAAAAACATTAAAAATACCACAGCAATACCACCATGTCAGGAATTTGTTGTGTGTAAATTTAAATTGCAATATTTTAGGGAAGATGTGCCACATAACCAAGGTGCTTTAGCGAGGTATAGCCTATGTGGGCAAGATAGATCTCTTGTATACTGGAACATGAGACATGGCCTAATTCAGTTAAAATAAGAAAGAAAAGAAAAAATAAGACTTGTTCAAACAAAATGGCAAAAATCATGCACGTTTCAGCGAGTCACACCTCAGCTCATTCATTCATTTAAACTATACATTTATTCATTCAATGATGTTGTCATTTATTTATTTCATTTATTCATTCATTTATTTATTTCATTTATTAATGTCATTTATTCATTTTCAATGATGTCGAGATTACAATCATAATAGAACAAAACAACAGCAAAGACAACTAAATGGTACACAATAGTGACGGTGAAAGTGAAATTTAGAAAGGAATAAAAAAAAACATTAAAACAGTTTCAAATTGACATAAGAAGGTTTGTGATTACAGATCTGAATTGACCATATAAAAGGAGGGAGTTCATTTTAATAGTGTATTCAAGATTATTCCAGGAAGCAGGTCTAACACAAGGTGTAATGTAACACAAGAAGTGACTAAACAAAACCGCATGTTTCAGTTGTTACAAAGTCAAGAATTTTAGCAGTAATATTGTGAAAATCTTCATATTTGAGGTGGATTTTCTCCAAAATTCTACAGTAGATATGGACATGTGGGATATCACTGTAAAGGTGGAGAGTTCTTGTTTATGAATCAGGTGAGACTTAACGGAAACCAAATTTGGCCTGTAGGGGGCAGTGCAAATTCAGAAATGTTAGCACTGATATGGTGAAAGTCTTGTTTTTTATACGTGGACGCTTTGAAAAAACTGCATTGCACTACATACTTTTGGGCACGAAAATATTACAGTAGGCCTGCTGCATTTTACAGCAGTTAAAAACGGTGTTTTTTTCCAATAACTGCAGTTATATTTGTAATAGTCTAAACACACAAAATAATAATAATAATACGCAATAATAATACGCAATAAGAGCGTAATTAGAAAGAAAGGGTTGTTGAACGCTTTATAAATAAATGCACACTCTGTTTAAGGACTGAGTGCGACGGCAGCGAGAGTGAAATTAAGGTCGGGAATCAGCTCTGATCGTATCGATGCTGTGGTAAAAACTTGTATCCAGTGGCCGAAATACGCATTTTTTAAGGTGGAATCGGAACCGGAAGCGAATGTGGAGCCAGCTTTTGGTGCCTATTAACACGACCTAGCCAACATTACTATTGTGGCTTAACCACTGTTTGGATGATCTAGCTAACTAACTTGTATTATGATAACTCTGTTTCTACGTATTACTATGTTAATACTATTATAGGACAGATTACGAATTATATACTTTATGGATACTCTAGAGCCAGGGCCCTCTTCAAGCCATGCAGCCAGAGAGGAGATGAGCAGAGGTTTTGAAAAAGGAGAAGAGGACAAAGCTGGAAGGACAGACCTAGAAATCGGGCATCTCAACTCAATATTTTCTGCCAATTTCCCCTCTGACTGTATCTTTCTTGCTCTCCTACATGCAATTTATAAAATGCAACTCCAGAGCATTTTTGGAGAGGTTTGCATTGCCCTTAGAATTTTTTGGACTCTCCCAGTGACCGTTGCCAGCGGAGAGAGGGTATTTAGCAAACTGAAACTTATCAAGAGCTATCTGAGATCAACTATGTCTCAGGAGAGGTTGAACAACCTTGCGATACTGTCAATCGAAAGCAAGTTGGCTTTATCGCTAAATTTCAAGGATTTAACGATTTCACTAGCAAGAAGGCCCGGCGTTTGGCTTTCAGCAATTAAGTCATTGGCACAACAGCCTGGAGAAAAAAGTTATGAAAATGCTGAAAATGTAAACAATATAACTTAACTGATCTTTAAAAGATCTATTTAGATAAAATAACATCCCATCAAAATTAGAATACCTTTACTGGCAGGTTAAACCCTAATTACCCTTTTCTAATTTTTATATGTCCATTTCCAGGCAGCATTTTATGACTAATTTGTTGATGTAAAATTCACTGTTGTGTTAAAAGATACGTTTATATATATTGCCCATCTCTGTTGCACATAAGTCCATAAGTCACTTTGAAACTGTATGTTTATATGTACAGTAGTTATCTAGCTCATTTGGGGCTGTTCTAGCTCAAATTTTTGAGGTTGACAGAGGGTTGTATTCTCTCCCATTTGACCTTTTTGTATGATTGTACTTTTTGTCCTTGTGTTGTTCAAATCTTCATTTATTTTAATAAGTTGATGAATATTGAATTTCTTACCGGATTGCTGATTACTGAATTTACTGTATTTCTCTATTAAATTTACATTTACACAGCAAAAGATAGCTTTCAGTGCATTTCTTCATTTCTCTGCAAATTCAACTGCATATAGTGAATCTATAAATGAAGGAGACAGGTGGATGAACTGGGAAGTCTGTTTACTGAGGAAGTTTGCAGCAGCAAGGCATACACTCAATTTCTTATACTTATCTACTAGCTACAGCCAGGGTAGGTCTCTAACTAAATACTGACACCCAGTGGTGAAAAGTAATACAAGGGCATATAGTAGGTCAGGAAAATAACACTAATGAGAGTTGCCACTCATGTACCTCTGACCGTCCATACATCAATGGTCAATGACAGTAGACTAAGTATTAAATAATTATCACTAGACTACACCAGAGCTACCAGTCTACAAATTATTAAACTTTGGTTTGTCAGATGGGTTTCCTAGGTTGGTGGGTCTCTAGGTTTGGGGGGCTCAATATTATATTCTTTAATAGGGCCCAAAATTTCTAGTGGCTCCCCTGACTCCAACACTCAGGCATTGAGGCTTTTTGTCATGGTCTTAAAGCGTGAATGTTGTGGTGAATCTGAGAATTGGAAACACTGATTTTCAATACATTTTTAAAATGATAAATCGGCATAGAACCAGTGGCGTATGGCAAAATCCCAGGGCCCCACGCAAAGTTAGTTGATTTGGCCCAGTCAAACCGTGTTGATTGGATCTTAGTGAGCCACATACAGCAAGATTCATTTCAATTTTAACCTGTTTATCAAAGCCAACTCACACCAGTACCTCATAAATCATCTTAGACTGTCTCTTTAACCAGGGGCATCACTAGGTGGTGAACACAGTTGGGGATAAGCCCAAGCTTGATATTGGTAGTAATTACGAACTTAAACAAAGCAGTGGGTATTTAGGAGCAGTACTTTAAAAATGGTTCAATACTGTAACGTTTTATGGTAGCCTACTTACACGTTTAGACAAATGTGTTGGCCAATATACTGCACATGTACCTTGTCCATGGATTAAAATGTCCAGATGAACCACTTAACAAAATGATGACAAAAGAAACTATCTGAACAAGTTGAGAAACAGGAGACCCGAGTATGTTTACTTGTAGTGGGATAAAACAGATATTTTAATAATGATATTAGCACTATTCTACCAGATAAGGTAAAAATCTTAGACCACATTTTGTAGAGACTGAGAAAATAAATTCGTAGGGTCCCTACAGATTCCTAATCAAAATGCCTGTGTCATCCTGTTTCCTGGTTGTCCTCTTTCTTGCAGCTCTTGAAAACCTGTGCCCCTCAACCTCAGTGAGAATATTCGTCCATATAACCATCTACAGAACACAATTGCCATTATCCTTGTGTAGCAGGGCTAAAAGTGTTAACTGCACCTTGAACACTTCATCATGTTCCTCAAACCATTCCCGAACAATGTGTGCAGTGTGGCAGGGCACATTATCCTGCTGAAAGAGGCCAATGCCATCAGAGAATACTATTGCCATGAAGAGGTGTACCTGGTCTGCAACGATGTTTAGGTCGGGGGACGTGTCAAATTGACGTCCACATGAATGGCCGGACCCAGAGTTTCCCAGCAGAACATTGCCCAGAGCATCACACTCCCTCCACCGATTTATTGTCTTCCCACAGTGCATCCTGGTGCCATCAGTTCCCCAGGTAAACGGTGCACACGTACACGGCCATCCATGTGATCTAAAAGAAAACGGGACTCATCGGATCAGGCGACCTTCTTCCCCTGCTCCAAGGTCCAGTTCCGCTGCTCGCGGAAGGCGCTTTTGATGGTGGACAGGGGTCATCATGGGCACTCTGACCAGTCTGCGGCTACGCAGCCCCATACGCAGCAGGGTGCGATGCGCTGTGTGTTGTGACACATTCCTCCCGTGACCATCATTAAAATTTTCTGTGACTGCCACAGTAGACCTTTTGTCGGTTCGGACCAGACGGGATAGCCTTCGTTGTCCTCGTGCATCGACGAGCCTTGGGCACCCAACACCCTGTCGCCGGGTTGTGGTTTGTCCCTCCTCGGACCACTGTCGGTAGGTATTCACCACTGCTGACCGGGAGCGCCCCACAAGCCTTGCTGTTTCAGAGATGCTCTGACCCAGTCGTCTGGCCATAACAATTTGGCCCTTGTCAAAGTCACTCAGGTCTTTACTCCTGCATCCAACATGTTGACTATGAGAACTGATTGTTCGCTTACCATCTAATCTACCCAGATCTTGACATGTGCCCTTGTCTGGAGATGATCAATGTTATTCGGTTCACCTGTGAGTGGTCATAATGTTTTGGCTCATCAATGTAAATGTGGGAACTTTGTAGCAACTTTGGCCCAGCTTTTTTTTGCACAGCATCAAAATTAAAATTTAATTACTTGGATTAAATTGCACTGTGATTCTGCACCCTCTAAATAGGGCTCAAATGGTATTTGCTGACTAAAAATCCAGTACCTGCCATTCTCACCAATCATTCTACATTTACATGACACCATATAGCACAAGCCCAGCACCCTACGCAAGATAGGCTCTTCAATTGTAAGGGTGCAAGGTGAATAAATATTTAAACATGTGGTCAATCACAGATTCCAAGGTAAAGATAAGTGAGACAATTTCCAGCCTGTTCTACAGTTCACTGGTGTAAGAAAGAGAACAACCATGATACTAATAATACCAATCAACTTTTACTTGGTATTAGCCTATTTTCAACTTAGATTCTCATGCATTACAAGACACAGAGGTCAAATGAATAAAAATTCATTGTACACAGATACAACAGAGGAACATACACAGCTATACCCTCAATGTATGCTGGGACTCTGGTACTACGTGAAACACAGGTGAAGATGTTCAACTTTGAAGGTGGTCCTTTGGACAGCGCTTAGGCCAGGTGTTAGCATATACATTGTTTCTCTCAATCCAACTTTCTCTTGTATCATCCTGGTCTTTCCAACTCAGAGCAACCTTTTGAGAGGACTCAGAGAAACCTTTTGGCCATCAATCTACACACAATAACCCATAATTTTTTTTAGAAATTTTTGCAAATTTATGAAATCAGGAGTTGAAATATCTCATTTACATAAGTATTTAGACCCATTGCTATGGCTCAGGTTCTTCCTGTTCGCTTTGATTATCTTTGAGATGTCTCTATAACTTGACTGAAGTCCATGTGTGACAAACTGAATTGATTGTACATTATTTAGGAAGGCACTCACCTGTGTATATACGGTCTCACAATTCACTGCATTTCAGACCAAAAGCCAAGCCAATGAAATCCAAGGAACTCACCGTAGAACCTGCTGGAAGGACAACCATCACAGAAACACTTTGTCAATCAGACCCTTATGGCAGTGTGGCACAGAGGCCACTGAATAAAAGGCATACGAGAGCCTGCCCGGCACTAAAAGGACTCTGAGGGCATGAGGAAAAAGATTCTCTGGTCTGTTGAGGAAAAAATTGAACTCTTTGGGCTGAACTCCATGCGCTCCATCTGGTGAGAACCAGGTTATCCACTCTTAATGAACTTTAAATTACATGGTAGCTGTGTCTGCATTTGATGCCCCTCGCTCTGTGCCTCAATGTGGGTTTGTTACTACTGCAACAACAACTGCCACTCTTAAATGCATACTTGGTAGGGATCTTCTTTTAATACCTTACTCTCCTGCTATTTCTTCACATTTCTTCGCAATAATAGGGATTTCACTAAATGAACACTAAAGTTATGCTGAACTGAATTTTTCAGTTATTTCGGCACCTAAGTGATGTAAAAGTATACGACACTTCCTTAATGTTGTTACTGAAACTAAAAAGCACATTGTAATGAGACTAAACCAAGTCCTAGTACACTTTCTTTATTTCTTCACACAGTCCTAATGGACTGATTAATTTAAAGAATTCTCCCCAAAGAGGACACACAATAGGCTCTTTGAGGTGCAGCAGTGTTTTGTATTAGAATTCTCCCCTAAAATAATGCCAGTTTTCTTCCAGAGAAACATTTGTAATCCTGCAATGGCCAATATCATCATTCCAAGCATAATTCTGCTGCAATGAGACACCCATAGTCACATCACAAGTCTCTCAACTCTTTTTTTGCATAAGTCTAAAACCTATGTCTACCCTATGTAAGTCGCTTTGGATAAAAGCGTCTGCTAAATGAATAAATGTAAATGTAAAATGTAAAACAAGTATGAAAAAATATGATCGATTAGTTAGCAGATACATAGTGAAATGGATCCTTCCCCCCACTTGTAGATGTTTGATTTTGTGATGTCCACATAAGCAGGAATAACAATCTTGTTTGCTGAAACCTGAGATGCTGGCAGAAAACCAACAATATCACACCTGTACACATGCTTAAATAAATTCACAGACCATAAAATGAACACAGCAATTTTTCATCCTGAGGCTGCCTTCTGAGGCTTTTAGCAATTGAAATCTGTTTTAAGGTTTTACAAATCATAAGCCAGAGTCCCCAGCCTGTTGTTAATAATCTTTTTGTGCATCCACACACAATTAAAACTTCTGATAATTCTAATACACTTCAGAGAGCATTTGTATTAGAAGCAGCCCGCTGGGTGGTTCTTGCACACTGAGGCATGATGTGGGACAAGGTATGAGTTGGCTGCTTGTGCGGTTTTGGATCTACTTTCTTGGAAAATTCATGAGTGCAGAGACCTTGTCGTATCTGGCCAACATCATTTAGTGGCTTCATTTAATTAAACTTCCCAAGAATAGTAACCATTTTTCTGTTCTTTCTTGACTGTAGGCAAAGAAATGAAATGCTAACTGAAAGTGATTGAAATTAATGCACCAACATTAACATATCAATTGAAAGCCTTTCAATCAATTTGCTGCCTGGTTTACCTACAAGTCGCCAGGCAAAAGAAGAAATGGTGTCATTCCAGTCACTGCAAAAGAAGAAAATATACACCGTATGGCAGCATTTCACATGATCTCAGTTTTGACCAGTAGAATGGGTAAGGTGAGGCAGAGAGAGTGAAAGGTCAGTAACACAGAGAAAGAGAGAGAATGAGTGAGAAAGACCAGAGAAGGAAGAGGAGAACCAAACAGGGGATAGAGAGAGAGGCTGGAAAACTCAGTGTCCACACAGCAGATTAAGTACTCACACTACAATCGTAAATACATCTGCAATGCAACATTCCATTTTTCAATATTCGCCTTGTTTTTACAAAATATAAACCCATGTCAACATCAGATACATAATATCTGGGTGCACAGAACCCTATAGCCAAACCAGAATCTCTCAAATTAACTGAGGTATTCAGACAATTCCAAAATTGGGATCTGTGCACCTCTACATGTACATACCCTAACATATATATTCCATTCATGTCATATCCATTAATTGAAGAGAAGCTTTGTATGGGCTGCAGAGTATTCTGGCAGAGGTTGTGAGGTTGAACCCATGTTTCATCTAGCAACACTCACTGGTATCAGTTTCTGCCACCATGGTGAGGGCAGAGGCTGCATTAATTTGATTCTGATCCTCGACACTCTCAATGTTGCTGTGATGCTGGAACAACATGGCAGATACACTCTGAGAACACAGCGCTAAAGACTTCTCTCTGAAAAGCTCACTGAAAAGCTGTTATTCACCAGAATGAGCAACTCTCTATTTTGTTCTCTTGATGATGCCAAGGTAGCTCTAGGGTTGTGTCTGTGCCCAGTTCTATAAAACATTCATGAGAAAAAAGATTTCAGTCAATGATGAGTGTGTCCTGAGTTGCCCTTGTAAAGTTGCAAATCCAGTCAATTCACTGGTCACATAATATAGAAGGTGACGTTTAAGACTATGCATTTGTCTGAAATCCATTAGACACCTGGCAAATAGCCAGAAAGATAATGCAATTGAATAACCATAAATTGCACTGACACAGCCACTAAATTTATGGAATTGCATTTTTAAATCCATTCAGAATTTTCTCCTGAATGCAACAAGCACATGCTCTCCATTTTTGCCTTAATTGTCAGTTATGCAGGTTATTTATGTCCCTGCTGAACTACTTCCCTGCACTCCAAATGGGTGCTTGGTAACCTTAAAAGCCCTGGAGAAAATGGAATCTGTGGAGGTGTTTCCTGCCCCTCCCATGTTTTGAATGAATAACTGTTTTTTGCTAGTCTGTCACTCACCTGGCCATGCCATAAGAGAGAATGAGACGTCTCTACAGTAACGGATGTGCAGCAGAGACCATGGCATAAGACAGACCCACTTGGGACATTTTTTCATTTCTCTGAAACAGCGACAGATTTTGTGTCTCCCACCATGTGTTTCAGTGTGTAAAAAATGTAACCAGCCAATCAAATGCTTGTTAAATCACAGTAGTGCTATGGAATCCAACTGTGTAAGGTGAGAGACTTGTCTACAATGGAATCTTGATGGCAGATTCCTGCCAGAATGTTGCCCCAATTTCCCCCTTTAATCTGAAATGGATAAATGGATAGCAGATAACACAGGGTTTTATCTCTGGTCTGAATGAAAGATGGAGCCCTGCAGGTTAAGACTGTGTATCCTACTTCACACACAGCAGTGGTACTGACAGAGTGTAAACCACAGAACTGAGAGAGGGTGTTTCCCTAAATAAAGCTTCTGCATGCCGATAATGAATGGGGAAAGCTCATGTTGTGTGTAAAGAGTGAGTGTAAGATGCACATGTTTGCGCTGAGTAGCCAGACAGCAAAGAACCACAGTGAATGGCTCCACTCAGGCTGTGCTCTAATGCACAGAATCAAAGGAGAATGCAAGCGAATGGTCATGAGAACACCTCCAAATGAGTTCAGGGATCCTCGTGAATGAATGCATAAATACCACCAGGATAACAACTGGAACACAGCTGCTGTATGTCAGCTCCAACTGATTGTCTCCTTACTCTTTATCTGGAATCAATACAGTGTCATGAAAAGGTTTGCCCACATTCAGGGTTTCAGTGACTTTCAAAATCTGAAAATACCACATTATATAACTTATTTGACAAATTACTTTGCATATAGAGTATGCTGCATGACATTCATAATCTCCATGTATCTTATAAATTCTCCATGTGCCAAACACACAGAATGTCTTGAGGCTTTATGAGACATGAAATTTCTTAGACAACAGAAGAGTAGATACATTCTGGGTTGGTCATTATTAATCCTGTGTTGCTGTTTGACTATGTCCCCATAAAAAGGTCATGGAAACAGTCAATGTGACAATAGCCAGTCCATAGGACCCACCATTACACAGCTGTCTGCCCCTTAGGGCCCTATTTTAACGATCTAAGGCGCATCTTCAGTGGCGTGAAGCGCACTGTCGTTGTGGGTGTGGTCTGGCGCGTTTTGCTATTTTGATGGTGGAAACAATGCGCCAAGCGCCGGCACATTGCTCCAAAAGGGTTGGACTACTCTACCTAATTAATCAGAGGTGTGTTTTGGGCATGACATGCAAAGAACCAATCAGATCGTCATCTGTCATTCCCTTTAAAAGCGAGGTGCTTGATCAATGGCAGACTGCTATTTCAATGGTGCAAATTTTTTTCAGTCATCAGTTGATCTTTTTTTTCTCTGAAAAAGAATAAAGATGTATGAAAGAAATGTTTTACCAATGTTTTAGCCTCATGATGTAAAAAACAGGGTGAATCATATTCATGGTAATATTTCAAGTGTAAAACCTAAAAACATTCTGTTAATAAATAAAAAAAAACTGTGCTTACCAGGCTATGGATGATGAAGCTGTTCTGTCAGCTGATCTCTACTCTCCCGTGCTGCTACTTGTGCATTTGGGTCCATTGGCATCGGCACATGCAATTCAGCCTCACGTCTTTGAAAGTCCTGTAATGTTTCCTCATCTAAGTCCAGGAGACATCTATGGCGTATGACAATGTTATGCAACACACAACATGCCACAAAGAATGCTCCGACTTTCTGAGGGCTGTACTGTAATGTGCCACCTGACTTATCCAAACATCTGAAGCGCATTTTCAGAAACCCAAATGTTCTTTCTATGACAGTGCGTGCTTTTGCGTGTTTGCGATTAAAGGACAATTCACGCACTGTTGTTGGCATGATGTATGGTGTAATCAGCCATGTCTTTAATGGGTAGCCATTGTCCCCAAACAGCCACCCCTCCAGGGGAGGATTTCTTTGGAAGACTGTAGGAATGACAGAATTGCCCAGTATGAAGGAGTCATGACTTGAGCCAGGGTAATTTGCGAACACATGGGTGACTCGACATGCAGCATCGCAGATCACCTGTATGTTAATTGAGTGGGACCCCTTGCGGTTGAATCAGTGCATTTTCAGATGGTGCACGTAGTGGCACATGAGTGCAGTCTATAGCACCTAGGACACCAGGGAATCCACTCATCGCCCAGAACTCCTGTTTAACCCGCTCCTGGCTGTCAGGTGTCATGGGAAATTGAATGTATTCACTAGCATGTCGGACTAAACCTGAGGTAACTGCATGTACGGCCGAACTTATGGCAGATTGTGATATGCCTCCAATTGAACTCAGGGGGATGTTGGAATGACCCACTAGCATAGAATTGCAGCACAGCAGTTACTTTAACAGCAACGGGAAGGGCATAGGGACAGGATGCATTAGTTCCCAGATCATCTGCCAGGAGATGACAGATGTCTGTCACAGCCTGGCGAGATAGGCGCAGCTTACGCCTACATTCCTCCTCACTGAAAGACAGATAGGAATGTCTCGGCTGGTGAACCCTCTGCCTTTGCCGTCTTAAAATTCTCTGTGCCATCAGATACTCCATTCGGCTGCGCGAATCGACAACATATGAGCAAATGCAAAGATATTTAACTGAAGAGTTCAGGGTGTTTTAATAAACTTACATGGTCTTGTGTTGGTGTAGCCTAAAGTAGCTGTCAGTGTTGATCCATCAGATTTATTTTCCTGGTTATTGACCGACAGCTCCATTGTGACACGTGTCCATAAATACCCGTGGTCTTGCTGTTATTGGTGAAAGAATTAAAAAAAATTTTTTTAAATAGATCTACCAACGTAATTTTTCTAATCTCCCATATCTGTGAATACCTGATTATTATAACTACTCATTGTGACATACATTTCTTCATATCTCCATTTATCCCAAAACGATGTGTCCCATTGTAATCTAATTTGTTATATTTTGCATGGATGTGTGCTATTGCTTGTTGTTGTATGGCAGAAGCAGGGTGTATGATTGCGCAGCCTGACATGAGTAAGTTGATACTGCGCCCTTAAAATAACATTAAACAATGCGCCACTGACTTCCAACCAGGTTTTTCTTGGACAACGGCGCTTGGTCAGCGGCGCATTTTCAGTGCTGTCAAAATAGCGTCTTATAGACCATGTGCTTGACCACACCTTTTTTTAATTACCACGCCTAAGGCCGCACATGTTCACCTGCTATTTTGACGGTGTGAGCGCACGGCGCGAAAACTGACAATGCACTGCCTGTAAGCTAGCAAAGACAACTGCGCTGCCGCGCCAGCCGCCATATGCCGGGTGTAAGATAGGGCCCTTAGAGTGGTATTGCCTTGCCTATAGTCAACAAATTGACCCCTGATTAATTGATTGTGAACACCTATGGGAACACTGATGCTCTGCAAGTTCAGCAAGCAAAAGTCTCATTTATTATTAGTACTTTCCCACCCCACCCTACCCTACCCTGAGTACTGGCACTACTGTCCCAGTGGCTAATCTGGTCTGATAAATTCAACAACCTCAGCTCATCAATACCATATACTGAAATATGAAGGAATGTGCATTGCAGAACTCTAGAGCTAGGAAGGACTGGGGCTTTCACTACATTCAGCTAACCATGTGTAACGGGTGGGATCTTGCGTTGTGTTCAATTAGATTGGTCAGCGAGCAAGTGACTTTCGAACCGGGCTTCTCACTGCTCACTGGCCAGCGTCGTTGCCAGTTCAGCTAAAGGCAAATTGCCCCTAGCCTGTTGGCAACAACGCTAGTTAACCTGGTCTCAGGGAGTGATGTAACCGCTGCAACCACTCGGCTACCTGCTACCCGCTACCTAAGGCTTTTATGCAGGGCTCACACGAGCTATTCACTTCAGCTCTGCCACACTTGGGTTTTACAGCTTTTATATCTGCTTCTTCTCTCCTTGTTCAAACTTTCAAACAAAACCCATTCTCTTAGCAATGCCAGTGGAATTCAACCCTAAATGTTTCATTCTATAACAATTTCAAATAGAGTTGCACTTTTGTATGACATTTACTCAAAGCAAACGCAACAAAAAAAAGACCTGAACTGAAAAATTGCCTTGAGTGCTAAGGCTGTCCCAAAGCTAAACATATATGTCACATCAAATTGTTTAATGGATGTGGAGAAAGAGAGAGAAGATGAACTTTCTTCTTGAAACCAGATACACTAGCAATATATAACATGTTTGACAGTATGTGATCTTGAAGGAAACCTCTCTATTTTTTCCTAATATATATACAGGTTAGTATGTTATAAAATGATCTAAAAGGGAAGATTTACAAAATGTAGAATCCATTAAAGAGAGGGCCGTGTGATCCATCAAAATGAAGGCCATGCTGTGTAACAGATGAAAGTAAACATCTTATTCTTATACTTTATATACTTATATACTTTAAATATACATACGATCATGTATGTGTATGTATTGCATGTTGTAAAGTAAGCCAAAATTGACTCTTATAAGTGGTTTGCTTAATTATTACATGAAGTTTTTAAACAGCATTGGAACACGAATGATTGTGTCACAGTATTTTTGACCATTATACATGATTAATTTTTATACCACTAATTCTTTCATGCAGGGCCCACTGTATAACAGAGCACTTCAAGCTTAATGAAAGCTGTAGAAGGGGAGAAGAGCGAGATCATGAAAGATGGCCCCCTGAGTAATTCCTGCATGTGCTACATACACAGAAAAGGGACTGCAAGAGACCCTAATTGGAATCTGTGTTCACATAAAAAAATATACCCAATTGTTTAAATGAACGGATATGCTTAATCAAGAAAAAAGAGTATGGGGGAATTAATCATTCCTAGACATAAGAACAGACATCTCACAACTGGATATCAATTTCAGACCTGCAGATTGGTGGTGGTGGTGGTGGTGGGGGGGGGGTTAATTTATTATTAGTCATACTCCCTGTTTGACAATCACAAAAGCAGGCAACATAGTCTTCTACAGCAGTATAGGGATATTTATTATTTGAGACAGAACAGACTTTGCGCTGATACTAGCAGTTTCTCACTGCATCTCTGTCTGTATTCTGCAGTGTCTCTAAGTAAAGTGCCGAGCAGTGGAAGGGTAACCATATGTATTATTCACCAGCTCTGTTTAAACGAAGGAACAGAAGGGGAGCGGAGTAAAGAAAACGGAGAAATACCAGTGACAACATGAGACCACTTTATTTCGCGGGGCTACAAATAGCTTGATGAATGGCAGTGGGGCGAGGCAAGCTCATCTGCAGGATGAGCAAATTGAATGTTCATGGTGGAAAGACAGATGTGAAGCCTCCTCAAACACTCCCAGAGACAGTGAGTAGGGTTGGGTATTGTTTGAATTTTATCGATTCCGATTACGATTCTGCTTATCAATTCCGATTCTTATTCTGTTTATTCTTGCTTTCCCCGAGACATCAAACACTGTAGGGCCTACAGTCTTTTGATGTGCAACCTGACTTGCAGCTAATTAGCTTCCCACATGCTTTGCACTTTGCCTTGTCCTAGTTTTCTTTTCTAAAGTGAAGCCACACTTTTGGCCATTTACCACAGTCCATCTTTCACACTGTTGTGACATTAGCCATGCATGATAGCTCGTATTTAACCCTTTCACGTGTAACTTATTTTTATGCTATGTAGTGCGCGGGTTACTTTACATGGTTTGTTGTGCTTTCATCAGTTTTATTAAGCTTCTTATAGATTTCAATTTGCTATATTTGTAACATTTGTAACATTTGTAACATTAAATCAAGCTAAAATTACCTAGAATTTTTCCAATCTAGTGTTCTAATCGCACCGGTTTTAGCATACACGCTAAACGGCTAATCACACCAGTGTGACCATATGTGCGAAAGGGCTAAACAAATGGACACGCTGTTGCTTTGATGCGCGACGTAGTCACGTAGACAGGTCCTGGCAGATAGCTCCGTACGTCCTTGCAGATATGTAGCCTTTGCTTGAAATAATAATGGGTTATCGTGTTTAGGAACTAATAAGCAGAAGCGAAATTCACATTTTTTTACGAGTACCCAGTACTTGGCATTTTGGATTCGGTTCTAATTTGGAACCGAGTTTCAATTCCCAACCCTAACAGTGAGAGACAGCTGGGGGGGGAGATACATTTTGCTACAGGTGACCAAATGTGGTCAGGGAGAAGAGATACATTGGTGTGGCCATGCATCTGGAGAGTGTGTGCCTCCTATAAGGTGCTAACAGTTTTGCTTGTTTTAGTACTGCAGGGAAATTCCAGCTTAGCTCGTCAGAGTCTGTCAGTAAGTTCAGCTGACACCCCCACCCCTCATGGTGTGTATGTGTGAGTACCCTCCGTCTCCTCTTCTGCCCAATTCTCTACAGGGGTTGGGACAAACTCCCCTCCTCCCAGATGCCTCCTTCTGCCACTTCTGTCACCACCTGTGCAGAGATTTTCCACCTGAACATGACACTGTCACAGGCTTGTTTTGTCACAACGACATGAGGGAACAATTTTTGTGAAGTCACACTGTTGACTCGAGCAGCAGTAAAAATTGTTCCAATGGTTAAAATGACCTTCTTCACAGCTAAGGGTGGGGAGAACAGAAGGGATGGATACCACTACTTTGTACAGTTTTCTCTCCTCCCTTCCCAAGTTGAATTGTAACTTTGTTGTGGCACCTTTGTAATGAATGAGTTGTAAAAACAGGAAAATGTTCACGTTTCAACAGCATCATTTGAATAGTAGCCCATTCAAAAAAGAGGGAGGTAAGGGAGAGAATACAATGTGAAAAGTTCACGAATAAGTTCCTGCACTGGTCACTGTCAGAGTGCGTGTCTACGTGAAAGAAAGAAAAGGTGCTGCTGATCTCACCTTCTTCCACCCTGTCAACCTTGGTTACAGTACAGACAGCAGTGGGAAATACGTCAGCACGCTCAGATTAGCCCATCCAAAGGGGCTGCATTTGTTCCTTTTTTTTTCTTTTTGAGAGGTCAGTTGCAGAGTATTTCAACTAGTGGCTCACTGCCCATGCTCCCTGCTCACTCCCACCATCATCTCAGGGAGAGCTGATTCAGTGAGCCGAGAGAGCTCCCTGAGTGTGATGGCTGCTGCTGCTGCTGGAGTCTGTTCTCCATCATTACAGCTCCCTCCTCAGACTGCAGGAGTGGAGTGGAGAGGTGGGACAGTGAAGTGTCTTGGGGGGGTCAGTGAAGGTGGACAGGTGATGGCTCTTCCGGACCAGGACAAGTTGCTGAGCAATGTGGAGGCGGTATCTACACTCATCTCTCTGCAGGGACGGAGGAGAGCTTAGCCAAACAGCATTCTTGTCGGCCCCCATTCATGTCCCTCAACTTCATGAGGGACAGAAAAAAAGAGAAAAAAGGAAGAAGCAGGTGGGAAGAGGACGGGAAAGTTCCTATGGTCCCCTGGGAATGTCCCCCACCCCCACCACCACTCGCTCTCTCTCTCGCTCCCCCCCCCCCCCCCCCCCCTCTCCCTCCCTCTCTCTCTCTCTCTCTACTGTGTTCTCCAGGCTAACACAGCATGCTGCTGCAGCAGTGTACATCACATTCATCTTGGCTGCAGCTCCTGCTGTATCTAACAAAGAGCAAGCCCTTTCCTGCTTTCCTTTTGGGACTGGGACCCTCCACCTTCCTGGAGATACTGCATCAGCTTTCCAGCAAGACAGTTGCCTCCATAGGCCACCTCAACGCTGTCCTTTTTTAATTTTTTAAAATTGTTGTTAATGGTTGCCTGGCCCCTGTTGGGGCAAGTTTTGTGGAGTAATCTAGTACGTCATGGGATATTTGCTCCTGGGACGGGACGTCCAACCTGGAGGTGGGTCAGAGCGATAGTGGAAAAGGGAGAATTTTCAGCAAGATGTTAATTTCAAATGGTTGTAAAAGCAATGAACTGAAAGACAGGAAGTGTTGTGGTGCATTTGCTCTGGAATGGGGTTGGGGGTGGTGGTATTGGGCAGCGAGGAGGGATTATGCATGCCTGCTGGAAGTGCTCTGTGCTGCAGTGCCGTCTAAGCAGATGCTGCTGCCGTGGCTGCCACTGTGTGATTCTCCAGCCCTCTTTTGATTCGCTTCCAGCTCTCATAAGGAGCAGCCCCCCTCCTCCCTTTACAAACTGCTGTGAAATTTCATCAAGGGAATGTCATGCTCCTGACAAATGCACTCTTTCCCGCTCTCCACCCTCCACACCCTCAACTCCCTCAACTCCATCCACCAATCTTCAGACATGTCATTGCACAATCAATGACAAACCCCTCCCGGTGCAAGCCCAGATCCCCCCCCCCCCACCACTCAATCACTGGAACACGCCCAACATGTTCCCAGTGTTACATTGGACCTTGTAATGTGTCTAGAACAGCGAACAGTGTCCATCAATTTCATCCTGATCAGGTAGTTTAGCCTTGCAGTGGAAAGACTGAATTGGGAGCAAGTGTAGGGGCACGGTGGTGACTTCTTGTGTGTCTGAAGAAGTCAAGACTCATTAAAGACCACTGTCCAATTCACACCACTATGCAAATTAGTACTGATATGTTAGACTATGAATGCACCTGCTGGATAAACATAGACAGGTGCGGCTCTGAGTGGGGAACAAAGTGGTTTGGAGAAAAATGCCAAAAAGGGAAAAGAAAAAGCAAAGCTGTGTACCAGAAGTGTCGAATGGGCATTAACTCCAGCATGTGACCTATAGCCTGCCTGTACACCTAAACCCAAAATCCAGTTCAGAAAAGCTTCCTGTTCCACTTGGATCACTCTCTTTTCCAGACATCGGCACTCACTAACACACCACTGGGGAGGAGGTTAAAATTACGGGTGATGAGCTGGGAGACAGAGAAAGCAAGAGCGTGAGAGACAGGGGAGACAGCGAGAGTGTCACTGAAAACACGTTTATGGAGGACATGCAGTCCTGAAGCCAGTGGGCAAACAGACCATCTCCAAGACAAAGAAGAGTTTCCCTTTCATTTATTTGACTCAACTCTCTCTTCCTGAGGAACCCAAGGAAAACAAGGCCCTCCTGCTGCAACCAATACCAGGCTCCTTTTCCTCCTTGTTTCCCAATGATCTCTGCTGACTCATAAGAGGACAGCCAGAGTCACTGGGACACGTGACACGGTATAGATTGTGACATATTTAATGAGCATGAGAGGAAAGGAATGCTTAGATCAGAAGGGTGAGGAAAGGAACATTGGAGGGAACTTCATTCTTAATTCCACTGAAATTCACTGCAGAATGTAATACTTTCAACCAAACATTTCTGAGAGGCAGACATGTAGAATACCTTCCAGCTAAATTGTTTGTACAAAGCTTTTTATGTCAGTTGCTTTACACTGTTGAGGATAGAGGTATTGTAAATGTATGCAATATCTTGCCTTCCTAGAGTACATACTTCTTTATGTACCCATATGAACATGACAGCTATGGAATGTAAAGAAGTATGTATTTATGGCTGGGTGAAAAGCATCATGAGAAAGTCTAAATGTGGACCACTGATTAACCTACTAAATATATCGATGCAAATATTATCATCCCATTGTTTATTTTATACACTTTGTGGATGAGAATACTGCAGTTGTATGTGATGTGGGTTTAGGGGAGTGACTGCAGTGGATGTGGTCAAAAAGTTACCACTGTTACCACTGTTTTTTTGTCTACTACCTCTGTTAGCATGTCTTGTGTGTGCCTGCCTGGGCCGAATTCAGTTGTAAGGAAGATTCATTACCAGGGCTAGCCCAGGTGAGCCAGGGCTGGCACAGCCTGATCAAACCAGGGCCACGGGGAAGGTTTGTCTATTGAACCCCCAGCAAAAAAAACCAAAACAAAACATCCAGCCATCCATGCCTCTGCCACCTTACTGACAGAATTAGTTCAGGCACAGCAACAGAAGTGACATTGGTAATCACCGTGCGAAAATACAGCTCTGGGACAGGGACTTCTTTCATTAATGGTGGATTTTACTACATTACGGTAGGACATTGAATTCACATTCATAAATTAGCGGCTACTTGTGCAGAAATAGTAGCATTCCAGAGGAGTTCCAAGCAATTAATACCACAATCCTCTGCCAAGGTCCCACTGCATTCAGCAAAAAAAAAAGCAAACCTGGGGTGTTTTGGAGAGAAAACTGAGAACACAGAAATGAGTTGGCGCGTGTTGGCACGTAGTGATAGACTGGGTGTGTGCATGTTGCTGAGACAAGAGTTTGAGAGTGGGTATGTCATTGCTATTACAAGGGCTGGCTGCTCCACAATGCTGGATCAGACGGCTTGTCGTTTTAACCCCACTTTGCCTCACGCTCCCCTCCTCTCTCCATCACTCCCGGACTCCCTTCTCATTGTTCCCATTTGCTACGTTTGCCAAATGCTTTGCTGGACTGGAGGGTAGTCAGATTAGGCCATGGAAAAGTGACAATGCAGAGATTTCTGGATGTTGTCGACCTGTCTGCTGATTTTTATTGTGGGCAACTTCAGGAAATAAAGGGTGTGTGATGACATACGGTTGTTCAAATGCATTCTTTCATTTTTGCTCCTTCTATTTCTATGCGTCTATAAATTCTACTGATCTCACTCTCTCACTTCCTTCACTCTCCCTCTCTGTGTCCCTCTCTGTGTATTCTTCACCTCTCTCTCCTCAATCTCACTTTCACCTTTCCTTCATTGCAGTAGTCTATATAAGTCACTCTGGATAAGAGTGTCTGCTGAATGACAATAATGTAATGTAATGCTACAGAGAATACAGCAATTAACCAAGTGATTGCCCACACACTGACCATGCAAGGTGATCACTTACACCTTCATGTTTGACCCCTGCAGCTTCATGGCTCTCTGAATCACACCCCTTTTACTGTGATATCCCCTCTTTCCATCAGCTCTGTAGACATCCCTTATAATTTCAACCAACATAATCTACCATTTTTTTCTGCTACATTAGCCAGCAAATGTTTACATTTTTGCTGACCATCGATTTCGGAGCAAAGCTGTGCACTTAAATAAACCAGTTTCAATGTGAGAATCCACTGCGTTAACTGACAAAGGGACAAACCCAATAAGCCTGGCTCTTTGGTGTTGTGGTACCGCTGCGGGTTTGGTACCCGGGTTTGAGGTCGGGTGGGGTGACTGCTCTCGCCCTTTGCTACAAGAGCCCATGGGACAAAAAAATGCTGATTTTTGGAATGAATGACATCTAAGAGAACTCACCTTTTGAAGCTTGAGCGCTGTGCCCACTCAAATGTGCCGTTCATTTCCTCTCAGTGCGGTTGGATTTAATTTAGAAAAAAGAGTGAGAAGGCCATCTCATTTAGTATTTACAGAAATCCACAAGCTTCCATCTGGCATATCGTGGTTCCAGAGGAATCTAAATCTAATCTTCAGTAAAAGGACAACACTGCACAACACCAGCCTGGAGGAACACACTCTCTCTTGCCTGAAGCTGTTGAAGTTGGTCTTGTCTACTAATAAATTACTATTAATTAAAATAAGCTAAAGCATCTAAGATATTAAACTCAAACTAAGAGGGAACACACATGCACCATTTTGGCTGGTCAAGATGAGAGTGTATGTGGGGAGAAGGGTGACAGAGAGCACAGAGCAGGGGTCCCACTCAGTGCCCTGATGCTCCAAAAGTCACATCAGTCAGTACCCTCAGCGGTCATGTGGGAGTGCTGCTCCCCCACTCCGCCACAACCTCATTGCAGATGCCTACTTTTCCACCACCTTGTCTGGCCCTGATATGGCCACCGTACCAAGGGGGGACATCCAAAAACATGAGCTGCTGTGTGTCTGCAGCCATTGCCATGTGCAGATGGATGGTGTAAAAATAGCACTGGAGGGGGAGGTTCTAGCCCACCGTCTCCTCTTCAAAAGTAGGCATGTCACGATACCATAAATTTAGTAGTCGATACCGATACCAGTGAAATTCCACGATTCTCGATACCAAATTTGATACCACGGTAAAAAAAACAAAAACAAAACAATAAATCCCATGTACTTCAACATACACTCCTTTATTAAAAACATTTGAACATTACAAAAAACAACAGTGGCATGTAGCCTTCAAGTATTTAAAACAAACAATACTGTGCTTAATTAGAAACAATCAACTTTTTATGATGGTACAGCATTTCAATTGCAGTACCCGGCCAAGACATGTAAAATATGTAAATAATGAACAGGCCTATATATAATAATAAAAAGAAACAACTATTAACATTACAAAAAAGAACAGCGGCATGGTATTTTCTGTGCCTCTGAAAAGCTTCTGATATGGTTGGCTGTGTATGTGTTTGTTGACTTTGCTCCTGCCTCTCCTGGTCCACATCCTCTGGCTGATAATGTGAAAGGAAAATTATGAGATTTTAGTTATCAGGTATAGTTCAATGACTGTGAGAAAACAGCAGAGGCTGCACACACAATGTACTAACACACACACACACACACACACACACCTCTATATACTCAGAGTGCAAGCAGTACTTTAGATTTACTGACATGGTGACAGACCATTAGTCCAGAAATATTTATGTAAAACGCTAACGTTATATTTTGATGACAGATGACACAGACTGAACGGTAAGGACAGTAGCCTACTATTACAAGCTATGGTTACATTACGTTAGCCTAAACACGGTAGCCTTTAGCGTTTAGCCATTGCAAACGTCGTATGGAACATAGCTGGCTACACAGCAGTGCCGGCTGTCTCAAACAAAAATAATGGTAACGTGTATTTCAGGATAGCAAGGACAACACTTTGGATACGTTGTTAATGTAACGTTAACTTGAATTGAAACTCACTCACCTTGAATTCTTTGAATGACTCTGGATGTCTGTCTTTGAGGTGCTTCGCTAAATTGGAAGTGTTTCTTCCTTTCGTCTGAAATGTTCGATGGCACCGTTTGCATACTGGTTTTTGTTATTTATTCCTAATGATCCGCCTCAAACGCAAAGTACTTCCACACACGACTCTTACTGTTTTTCTTTTCGAGGAGTCGAGGCGGAGCTATCGCTGCAGCTGCACTTGTCGCCATCTTCCAAGTGTTCTTCTTCTTCCTTTGGCATTTTAACGGCAGACTAGAACACTTCAGAATTTAATTTATTGCCAACTAGGTTGCCCCAACAAGGAATTTTTTTTAGTACGATGGTGCTCCATACAAATACATCACTAAGTAGTATGAGTAATAAAAGCAACAAGTACTGAAAAACAAACAGGCGTATATGCTGCCCCCATCAGGTCCGGAAGAATAATATCCCCGATACAAACGAGTAGCGTCGCGTTTTCAGAATTTTGGCATCGACTTGGTACCGAAGTATCGGTTCTGGTGACATCCCTATTCAAAAGCGAAATCTGCCGAGGCACATCTGCCGAGGCCCACACTACACTCCTCAGTACAAACCATTCAGCTCCCCGTATGTCCTCACAGTGGGCTGTCTCATTATTCAGTGCATTCAAGAAAATGTTACACTGGTTATGTCACATGTGGAAATTCAACACAAGAAACAAAATGGGGGACAGTAACTCATACATACTTGTGTTCAGAGCTTCAGCTACCGGGTTTTGCTACTAGAGGTCGCTCTGTAAATGCAAGACTGAAAATACAATATCAGATTGGGGTGTTCACTGCCGCTGCCTACCTGTAGCCGGACATCCTCCCCAGCCCCATGTCCCCAAAGCCCAGGTATCAGGAAGCATCCTTGAACTGCCAGTAATTGCTACATGAATCACAGACATTTGATTCATGTGCATGTGACAATTTTACTTATTTATTTATTTATTATAGCACTTTTCATATGTCTGTAACACAAAGTGCTTTACAGAAAGAAAAAAAAACTAAATAAAATGATAACACAAGATAAGACAGGGGTACACCATACATAAATTCCCTGGAATACAATAAAACATTAAAAACAATAAGATAATAAAAAACAATAAAATAATCCAAACTGGGAATAAAAGAAATAAGACGAAACTCAATAAAAGGCTTTTTTTAAAAAGTATGTTTTAAGTCATGATTTAAAAGCTGAAACTGAAGGAGAGTTTCTGATATTCTGTGTGAGAGTGTTCCACAGTTTTGGGGCATAAAAACTAAAAGCAGCCTGGCCTCTAGTTTTAAAACAAACTTTTGGGACACAGAGTAGGCCAGTAGAAGATGATCGCAGTGCTCTCTCTGGTTGGTACAGTATGAGCATGTCTTGAATATATTCAGGTGCCATCCCATGTTTTGCCTTAAAAACCAAGAGTAAAATTTTAAAATCAATTCTAAAA